>NC_069510.1:107707664-107962664 GCF_027579735.1 Bombina bombina | reverse complement strand
AGGACCTAAAGGGGATCTAGGTTTGCCAGTAAGTGAAATCATTTTATATATATATATATATATATATATATATATATATATATCATATTATTTATTTATTTTATTTCAGTTGTAAGATGGTGTAATGATAGGGATGTAGATCCTGTATTCTTTAGTATTGTCAATGATAGGCCAGTATCACAGTGACAGACGTGACATTATCCTTCATCTTCTCTTTCACAATGAAAATTTGAAATCTCCCATTTAAAAGTGTACAGGTTAAAGCGATATTAAGCAGGAAATATATGTTAGACATGATGATGTTTTCAAAGCAAAGCTTATCCTTAGAATAATATGTAGATGTCATTTTTACAATTATATTAATTGTTTAACCCTTTGGCTGCTAAGCCATTTCCCACCTGGGTGCTAATATTGTATTTTACAGACCCCCAAGACTTACACTGTTGGAAAGGTTAGACAATTACCTTTCCAACAGTGGGTCTTGGGGGTCTGTAGCTGCTTAGATGCCTGAGATACAGGCTTCTAAGCAGCATGCCCCCTCCTCCTATACTTAACATTGTTAAGTATAAATAAAGTTGCGCAGTGACGTCATCACGTAATTGCGCGTGACATCACCGCACATCACGTGAAGCCCCGGCGATGCCTGTCACTCTACAGGCATGATCGCCGGGGTAGGAGCAGTAAGGAGCCCCCAGATCTCCCTCAAGGTGGGAGAGTGCTCATAACGTCTCTGAGCCGTCATTAGCACCAGAGTGAGAAACTCTGCACTCAAAGGGTTAAATATTGAAAATGTAAGTGTAAAGGTTTAGTTTCTATAAAGTAATTGTTGCCGCCATGTTTGAACTAGTTTTCTATTTTCCTCTGTGCAAACAAAGCTTTTAGATAATCCTATGTTCCACAAAGCCTTGTTTGGACAGTCTCTTTTATTACCTGTTTTATATCTGTCCCTATTAGTCCTCAACAGGAAAGATAGATAAGAGGAAACTTGGTGGCGCCCATAACTTTTTAGAAACTTAATGTAATTTAGAAAAACAACAATTTTAAGTAACATTACAGGAAAGTGAGACAAAATAAATAATGAAAGTATATACCGTATATTTTTTTAATACACATAACTAAACATTTTAAATTATAATCTTATATTGTTTATTATCCATTTAATGCATATGTTCACTCACAAGGGGGATTGAACAAAATTCTAGGATTTTACTGTACAAGAGCGTTCAGGATTGGACAAATTTGTTCAAAACCTAGGAACAAGCCCAAAAATCAGGAGCCTTTTTAGAAGACTTTCGGTCAACCCTATAATCGATCGACCTATCTATCTGTCTATTAAAAAAAATAATTAAAAAAATGTATATATTGAGATATATATATATATATATATATATATATATATATATATATATATATATATATATATATAAAAAATAAAAATAAACAAGAAATAGTAGCTTTGTGGTCTAAATAAATGATAATTATAATAAATATAACTTATCTGTTTATGTTTCTTTACACTTGGTGTAAAGTGTTGGTTGTTGCAGGTGACTGAGTAGCCTTTACTAAGTTAGACAGTTGGGATGCAACTACTTTGGGATACATTTAAATACTGGGAGAATAAGGTGCAAACTGTTGTAAAATTACTTTATGCTACATTTCTTGGACAATTATTCTGTGTTCAATGCTTTGCAAACTGTGTTAATTTTGTATAATTGTGGATGCAGAAGGAAAGTACCCCATAATTTTACTCTCATAAGCATAGTGAGTAAGTTTTAGCATGTGGGTATGTTAGACGATTATCTTTGTTTTTGGGTTATTGGGCTCTCCTCAATACTTTTGATGAATTACTTTTGCTTAGCACATATCTGGAAAATAGTTTAGTCCCCCCATTAAATTCTGCAAGATAATAATTTCCAAAACGGATCTACCTTTACTGCAGAGACACTTGAATTAAATGAAGCATAATACACAGGGCGCTGTTTTTTTACGTTGTGATTCAATTTTGTCTTCTCCCTGGATGTTGTTGTTGTTTTTTTTTTTTTTTCAATTTTACTGCTTCTTCAAACAGTGTCCTACATTCATTGGGCCTTAAGGAGACGTCTTTAAGTAAACCACGTATCTTCTCTTGCTGCGTTATTCGATGACGTCTGTATACTATAGCATGAAAGAACTTTCTATGGCCTGGATTGCAGTCTTTTAGAGGACTTACTGAAATGTTTTGGAAAGCAGCTCATGATTTTTTTAAACTTCAAAGCTATTCCAAACATTTAGTGAAATCAACAGTACGGTGGGGAAAAACCACCCAAGTTACATTTTAATATTTCCAGGGTTCTGGTATTTATTTTTTTTCCCCAGGAAGGTAAACACATGAACAACAAATGAAAAAATATACAAAGTTAATGTGTTTCATGATTTTTCAAGTAGACCAAAACAAAAGCATAAAAGATAATCCAGTATTAATGATAGCTGCCTAAAATATTTGAATGCAGGTTTTTCTATTCAACCAATAATATCAAAGAGATAGATCTCTTTATGTTACTGCTCTTCACAGTAACATACGCACATATTCCGTGAGGGCCTGTGCACAAGTATTCAGCTGGCGGTGGTGCGTGTTATGTCTGCGAAGACTTAGTTTATGCCATACAAGCCACTGCTGACTCTTTCTGATTTGGTGTTGTGGTTGAATACTACAGGATATGTTCATTTGCCGCTGTTAAACAGTAATAACTTTTACTAGAAGCATTTTAGCTAATAGGAGTATACTGAAAATATGCAACAATTAAACATTTAAATGCACCCATGGAAGTTTCAATTTCTACCCCTTTAATTGAGGACATGTGCAGTTAAAGGGATAGTCTAGTCAAAATTAAACTTTCATGATTCAGATAGAGCATGCAATTTTAAGCAACTTTCTAATTTACTCCTATTATCAATTTTTCTTCGTTCTCTTGGTATCTTTATTTTAAAAAGCTGGAATGTAAGCTTAGAAGCCAGCCCATTTTTGGTTCAGAACCTGGATAGCGCTTGCTGATTGGTGTCTAAATGTAGCCATCCAGTCAGCAAGCGCTACTCAGGTGCTGAACCAAAAATGGGCCGGCTATTAAGCTTACATTCCAGCTTTAAAAAAATAAAGATTGCAAGAGAACTAAGAAAAATTGATAATAGGAGTAAATTAGAAAGTTGCTTAAAATTGCATGCTCTATCTGAATCATGAAAGTTTATTTTTGACTAGACTATCCCTTTAATAATTTTCATATAATTTTAATTCAATTTGTATTTAAACTTCATATTGAACACATTGGTCGTTGCAATCATAAATGGCCATTTAAATAATTATATGTAGTTTGTTAAACGTGCGATTTTAGCTATAATTTGTATTTTGTTATTAAACATAAATAAATGGGTAATTAGGTAATTGGGTTATCATTACTTTAAAACCCCCAGGATCACTCATCCAATAAACATCTGAAAGGTTATGCACATGGTTTAAAATCTAGACCTGAGTTAGTAAATATATTCTTTAGATTTAAACACAATTTTCAAAGTTTTTATATTTAAAAATAAAATTTATTTTTTAAGACACTACCAGCCTTAAAGGATTACTGTAAAAAATGTTTGTGTGTATATAACGATTATATATACTTAATTACCAATATTAAATTAATAAAATGCACTTACTGTGCATGTTGAACGATCCATGTAAACTATTAAAAAACGTTTATAAACTTTTTATCCTGACGTCATGAATGACAACCGACTAATATGGGCTGTGCACTCTTTCATTCCTTCCTCCAATCGGCGGCCGTTTCTTTGCATATTATTAAAATAATAATAATTCGTCTCACACATGCGCATTAAGTCCTGTGAGATCGCACATGCGCTTAAGCCCATATTACCTACAACCAAGTCTCCTACATTCAACAGCTATCCAGCGAGTGACGTAAGCACAAGCTTGTGCATGCGAATCACGGCTAAGTGCCGCCATATTCTAACCTGGGTTGTCAGCCCAGGTTGGACAGCTTGAAAAGGTACCCACGGAGTGGGTTTGGAAAATGATTAAAAATTAAACAAAGATTGCGGCAAAACTGTAAATATTTGAAAATAACAGTGCATTGAAAAAGGTATTGTTTCACAACGTTTATTTGATATATGGAAAGTTTTTTAAGAGTACAGTGTCCCTTTAAGATGATAATCTATCTCCATTTTTTGATGTGAGCACTGGTTTGGAACAAATTCCCCCTGAAGTGATCTGGTTTTCCCATAGTAGTCTGTGCTTCTGCCCATACTGTATCTAGTTTGTCGTTAAGAAACTAGTTCTTTATATTTGAAATAAAGTGAAACATATGAAAATCTCAATTTTAAAATGGTCTAAAAATCACATATTTAGTTATTATATCCCTTCAACCTTGTGCTCCTTTAAATGGACAAGTCTACACCTTAGTCATCTTAAAGTCTTACCTTAGATTAAACTGCAAATAGCCTCCTGCGCCCCTTTATATATCATTCAGCAGGAACAGTTAAAAAGTTATTTAAAAGTTAATAATGTTTCTGGCTAGTTTGAAATGCTGCCAAGCTCCACCCACTGATGACATCACGATCTTGGCTGCATCTAGACACTCTGCTGAATAGCATTGATAGTCTGTTGAATCTAACTAGTGAGCCTTTTGTGATTGGATGCCATATGCAGCCCAGATCATGATGTCATCAGTGGGCTGAGCTTGGCAGCTATTACAAAGTGGCCATTAACAATATTCATTTTAAAATAACTTTTTTTTACCATTCCTGCTGCATGATATAGAAAGTGTGCAGAAGGCTATTTTCAGCTTAATCTAAGGTAATACTTTAAGATGACCTAGGTGTAACCTGTCCCTTTAATTTACATTTAAAGCAGTTTTTTTTAGTTGTGTGCAGTAACAAACCAGGCCCTGATTTTGTTCACTAGAAACTCCTAGAGAGGCTTAAAACTTCAAGAAAAGTGGCTGTTGTATAAAACAAGTCTGTTTCCATGATCATGTCATTGTTCCTTATTACTTAAAGGGACATTAAACCCAAAATTTTTCTTTAATGATTCAGATTGAGAATACAATTTTAACAACTTTCTAATTTACTTCTATTATCTAATTTGCTTCATTCTCTTGATAATCTTTCCTGAAAAGCATATCTAGATAGGCCCAGTAGCTTCTGATTGGTGGCTGCACATATTTGCCTTATGTGATTGGTTTGCCCATGTGCATTGCTATTTCTTTAACAAAGGATATCTAAAGAATGAAGCAAATTAGATAATAGGATTAAATTGGAATGTTGTTTAAAATTGTATTCTCTGTCTGAATCATGAAAGAAATTTTTTGGGTTTGATGTCCCTTTAACATGTCAATGACCTCGCATTATCTTGCATGACAACATGATTTAGAATTCTGTTACTCAGGCTGTAGCCAAAACGTCGATTTATTTTATATTCTGCAAAATGGGATATACAATCTCAAACCGCATGTCTGGTAAACGTCAGTAGTAGCTTGTAACATAGATAAAGAGGGCAGAGATATTTCATAAATAATCTTGCTCAAATTGCTGGTTGTTTGATTTCATTGTAGGAAATTGGCTTATGACGTATATAGGAACTGTAGGTTTACTTACTCGTGTTAGAGTGAGCTGATTACATCAGCATTTCACTATACTTTGGTGCTTTGCTGTTATATAATAAAATGGTGGCTTAAAGGGACAGTCTACTCTACACTATCATTTTTATTGTTTAAAAAGATAGATAATCCCTTTATTACCCATTCCTCAGTTTTGCATAACAGTTATATTAATACACGTTTTACCTCTGTGATTACCTTGTATCTAAGCATCTTCTGACCGCCCCCTGATCACATGACTTTTTATTTATCTATTGACTTGCATTTAAGTGCTGTATTGTGCTAAATCGTAAATAACTTCCTGAGCATGAGCACAATGTTATCTATATGGTCCACATGAACTAGCAGCCTCCTGTTGTTAACAGCTAATAAACAAGCATATGATAAGAGACTGTCTGCAGGGGCTTAGAAACAGGCAGAAATCCCAAGGTTTAAATGATATAAAGTAAATTTATATAACAATGTTAGTTGTGCAAAGCTGGGGAATGGGTAGTAAAGCGATTATCTATCTTTTTAACAATTTTATTGTTGACTGTCCCTTTAATTAAGTAGCACTTATGTGTGACTTTTGTACCTATTGTCATTTAATTCTTACCATCTCGTCTCTTTTTTCTTTCTCTTTTCCTTCTTTACGACTCCCTTCTTTTTCCTTTTTTTTATATTTTTTTCTGTTTCCTTCTCTCTCATCTCATTGTTTCCGTCACCTTTTTCCTCTCTGTATTTTTTCTTTCTTCTTTTTCTGTTCTTTCTCTATCATTTCTTCATTTTTCTTGTATTTTAACTGTCGTTTATCATTATTTTTCCATATCTTTGCTTTCTCTCTCTGTTTTTTTCCGGTCTCCTTGTAAGTTTGTCACATTGTGAAGCTCTGAGTTGTGTGTTGCAGATTTTGCAGCCATAGGATCAGGGAGCAGACACACGGCTTACATTGCGATTCCAGGTGCATTGATGTCTTTCTTAGTTCAAAGCATTAAAGGGACAGTCTTGTCTGATTCAGATAGAACATGCAATTTTAATCAACTTTCCAATTCACTTTTATCATCCGATTTGCTTTGTTCTTTTGGTATTCTTTGTTAAAAGCTAAACCAAGGTAGGCTCATATGCTAATTTCTAAGAGCTTGAAGGCCGCCTCTTATCTTAAAGCACTTGACAATTTTTCACAGCTAGAGGGTGTAAGTTCATGTATGCCATATAGATAAAATTGTGCTCACGCCCGTGGAGTAACTTATGAGAGGGCCCTGATTGACTAAAATGCAAGTCTGTCAAAACAACTGAAATAAGGGGGCAGTCTGCAGAGGCTTAGATACAAGGTAATCACAGAGGTAAAATGTGTATTATTATAACTGTGTAGGTTATGCAAAACTAGTTAATAAAGGGATTATCTATTTTTTTAAACAATAACAATTCTGGAGTAGACTGTCCCTTTAAACTTACTGCGGCACACACGAGCTCTGAATGAGTCAGGCGTACATTACTGGCCGTCTCAACTGGTGAGATCACAGCTAATTTCCTCTTAATGTGGACCAAGGAATCACTTTTTGTCAGTTGTTCAGCTGTGAACATCGATTCCAGGGAAATCCCTATTCCCTTGTGCTTTCCTATTGTCCTACCAGACATACAAGGTCTGTGCTCTTATTAGCATTTAATAAAAAAAGGTGAATTAGAATTGCATTTCTTCATTTGAGATCTAATCATTATAGCATTTGAGTGGCTTGTGGAATCTCTCCGCAAAAGGGTTTATTAGGACATTATCCAGATGCATTCTGTCTAAAAAAAAAAAAATAATAAAAAAAAAAAATGAATCCTATTGCGGCCCCATTCTTGAAAGTGGTAGTTTCTGCTAAGTAACCTTCCTTTTCTTAGTCAGATTTATGTACGTGTTTCTAACTGGTGATGAGTTGCAATCTATTCTTTCCACCTTCCCTGTAAAGCACAGATCCTCTGGTAAATCCAGTTAAAGGGGCATGAAACCCAAAATGTTTCTTTCATAATTAAGGTAGAGAATACAATTTAAAACAACTTTCCAATTAACTTATATGATCTAATTTGCTTCATTCTCTTGCTAAACTTTGCTGAAAATCACATCTAGATAGGCTTAGTAGCTGCTGATTGGTGGCTGCACATATATGCCTCATGTGATTGGCTCACCCCTGTGCATTGCTATTTCTTAGAAAAAGCATATTTAAAAAATAAAGCAAATTAGATAATAGAAGTAAATTGGAATGTTGTTTAAAATTCTATTCTCTGAGGCCTATTTATTAAAGGTCTGTTGAACCTTATCCGACATAGCGGATAAGTCTGAATTATAAAAAAATTTTTTTTGGTTTAATGTCCCTTTAAACTTTTTTTTTACTCATCTAGTCTGGCACTGTTCTAATATCCTAATTTAGACCTTGACAGCGCAGCATATAGGCATTAGTTGGGATTTCTCTTATTGCTTAAATATGGTTGCTCTGAGCTCTGGGGTGACATGCATCTTGTTATATGACTGACACTCAGAGCATGTGCAGTAAGGTAACGTGCATGCACAACTCTCTCGCCTGTATGCTGCGTACATCACCTTTACAGTAAAAGGTATCATTAAAGGGCCATAATACCCAAATGTTTAAACACTTAAGTTGAAAGTGATGCAGCATAGCTGTAAAAAGCTGATTAGAAAATATCACCTGAACATCTCTATGTAAAAAAGAAAGATATTTTACCTCAAAAGTTCCTCAGTAGCCACCTCCCATTGTAAAGGACTTCTAAGCAGCATTTTAGTGTGTCTGTCCTGGGACAGCTGAAAGGATGAGCTTCATTCACTCTCATATTATTTCACTAATCAGGTAAAGGAAGCTTACTATGAAATCTCATGAGAGTTAAGTCAAATCTCATGAGATCACAGTAAGAGTTCATGACCTCAGCACTGCTGATGCTGATTGGCTGCTGTTCATTTCTTCCTTTTTTTTTGTTTTTACCTGCAGCTGGGAGCAGGTGAAGTATAACTTTTTACACAGAACTTACTCTGCTGAGCTGAGGAGATTGTGAGGTAAAATATCTTCCTTTTTTACATAGAGATCCTCAGGTGATATTTTCCTGTCAGCTTTTTACAGTTATACTGCATCAGTTTCAAGTGATTTACCATATGAGTATTATGTCCCTTTAAAGTAGCAATTACTTTATTTTTACTAAAAGCATTTTTGTAAACACAAATTCTTGCATATTATATTGATCTGCACTATACTTAAACGTATTCGGCTAGATTACTAGTGAGGCGCAAACGTTTTTGCGCAAGTGATATTGTGTTTTCGCAAGCATTTGCGCTGATATTACAAGTTGAGCAAAATAACAATTGCGGGATTCACGCTTCAATTCTTAACGCAATCTCAGAGCTGTGGTTAACTGTTTTCACAAACAATATATTTGTACAAAGCTATGTTACAAAGCGCACACTTACACTCATTATAACACTATCTAATAAAAATTATTACTTAAAAATATTGCACAAAAAAGTTATTAAGGCTCAAAGATATGATGATATATATATATATGTGTGTGTGTGCGTTTAAAGGGACAGTAAACCCCCAAATATTCTTTTATGATTCAGATAGAGCATACAATTGCACTACTGGCAGCTGGCTGAACACATCTAGTTAGCCAATCACAAGAGACAAATTTGTGCAGGCACCAATTAGCAGCTAGTGTAGGATATGTGTGTATTATTTTTCAATAAGGGATACAAAGAGAACAAAGCACATTTGAAAATAGAAGTGAATTTAAAAGTGTCTTAAAATGTCATGCTCTATCTGATTCTTGCAAGTTTAATTTTGACTTTCCTATCCCTTTAACTGTGTATTTACTGTAAATATTTCACAATCCAATGTTATGCATATAGCACAACATGTTCTTAGTATTTTTCAATAGATATTCCTATATATATATATATTTATCTATACCTATATGTAATCATCTATATATAGGTATAAATATATATATGTTTAAAAAACATCAGATATATGTAGAAATCTTTAATTATGAATAAATAGAACATATTCCGTTATGTTAAGAACATTGGAATATGAAATATTCATATTTTCATGTTGGGGTAGCGCAGTTGCGAAAACGTTTGTTAGAGAGAGTGGGTATTTTTTTCTCTCCACTTTTATTTCTTCATTGACTTCTATGGGGGAATACGTGAAAGCGCAAGCGATATCAGATGCTCAATTTTTGTGCTAGTTCGCTTGAAATACAAGTGCAACCCAACTAGCGCAAAAAGCTTAACTCTAGCAAAGTTTTTTCAATCACATTTTACCGCGCCACTTGTAATCTAGCCCTTTATGGGAGATTTAATTTTTAGCCTAATGTCCCTTAAATTCCAGTAATAAGGTTCATTGTTTCCTCCCTGTCTCCTTCACAAATTGCTATATATTTAAAGTAGATGTCTCCACAGTAGTGTTTAAAGCTAACTGCCAAATTTATCCGCGATTAAAGGGACATTAAACACTAAAAAAATGCTAGATAGAATGATGCATTCAAAGACAAGGTTAGTCTGAGAATAACATGTAGATGTATTCCCATACTCTTTAGTTATGTGTGAGAACAGCAATGGACCTTAGTTACAAACCGCTAAGATCATCAACCTCCAGGCAGAATTCTTCTTCTAATTTCTGCCTGAGAGTAAAACAGTACAACGCCGGTACCGTTTAAAAATAACAAACTCTTGATTGAAGGTAACACTACACTAAGTCACCACATATCTCTTGATACTTCCTATCTTGTCGAGAGTTGCAAGAGAATGACTGGAGGTGGGGGTTAGGGGAGGAGCTATATAGACAGCTCTGCTGTGGGTGTCCTCTTGCAACTTCCTGTTGGGAAGGAGAATATCTCACAAGTAATAGATGAACCCGTGGACTGGATACACCACAAGAGAAAGAAATTTATCAGGTAAGCATAAATTTTGTTTTTTTAAAGTTTCATTAGCTATTTAAATATTGGCAAAATAAGTGTAAAGTTTTAGTGTCTATAAAACAATGTGACCTATTTATAACTGTCTCTAATTGGCCACAGCAGAGAAGGTAACCTAAGTTACAACATGGCAGCTCCCATTGTTTTATAGACCCTAAAACTTTACATTTATTTTGTCAATATTTAAACAGCTAATGAAACTTTAAAAAAATCCATCTACTTTATTCTAAGACTAATCATTTCTTTGAATGCATCATTCTACAGGGAGTGCAGAATTATTAGGCAAATGAGTATTTTGACCACATCATCCTCTTTATGCATGTTGTCTTACTCCAAGCTGTATAGGCTCGAAAGCCTACTACCAATTAAGCATATTAGGTGATGTGCATCTCTGTAATGAGAACGGGTGTGGTCTAATGACATCAACACCCTATATCAGGTGTGCATAATTATTAGGCAACTTCCTTTCCTTTGGCAAAATGGGTCAAAAGAAGGACTTGACAGGCTCAGAAAAGTCAAAAATAGTGAGATATCTTGCAGAGGGATGCAGCACTCTTAAAATTGCAAAGCTTCTGAAGCGTGATCATCGAACAATCAAGCGTTTCATTCAAAATAGTCAACAGGGTCGCAAGAAGCGTGTGGAAAAACCAAGGCGCAAAATAACTGCCCATGAACTGAGAAAAGTCAAGCGTGCAGCTGCCAAGATGCCACTTGCCACCAGTTTGGCCATATTTCAGAGCTGCAACATTACTGGAGTGCCCAAAAGCACAAGGTGTGCAATACTCAGAGACATGGCCAAGGTAAGAAAGGCTGAAAGACGACCACCACTGAACAAGACACACAAGCTGAAACGTCAAGACTGGGCCAAGAAATATCTCAAGACTGATTTTTCTATGGTTTTATGGACTGATGAAATGAGAGTGAGTCTTGATGGGCCAGATGGATGGGCCCGTGGCTGGATTGGTAAAGGGCAGAGAGCTCCAGTCCGACTCAGACGCCAGCAAGGTGGAGGTGGAGTACTGGTTTGGGCTGCTATCATCAAAGATGAGCTTGTGGGGCCTTTTCGGGTTGAGGATGGAGTCAAGCTCAACTCCCAGTCCTACTGCCAGTTTCTGGAAGACACCTTCTTCAAGCAGTGGTACAGGAAGAAGTCTGCATCCTTCAAGAAAAACATGATTTTCATGCAGGACAATGCTCCATCACACGCGTCCAAGTACTCCACAGCGTGGCTGGCAAGAAAGGGTATTAAAGAAGAAAATCTAATGACATGGCCTCCTTGTTCACCTGATCTGAACCCCATTGAGAACCTGTGGTCCATCATCAAATGTGAGATTTACAAGGAGGGAAAACAGTACACCTCTCTGAACAGTGTCTGGGAGGCTGTGGTTGCTGCTGCACGCAATGTTGATGGTGAACAGATCAAAACACTGACAGAATCCATGGATGGCAGGCTTTTGAGTGTCCTTGCAAAGAAAGGTGGCTATATTGGTCACTGATTTGTTTTTGTTTTGTTTTTGAATGTCAGAAATGTATATTTGTGAATGTTGAGATGTTATATTGGTTTCACTGGTAAAAATAAATAATTGAAATGGGTATATATTTGTTTTTTGTTAAGTTGCCTAATAATTATGCACAGTAATAGTCACCTGCACACACAGATATCCCCCTAAAATAGCTATAACTAAAAACAAACTAAAAACTACTTCCAAAACTATTCAGCTTTGATATTAATGAGTTTTTTGGGTTCATTGAGAACATGGTTGTTGTTCAATAATAAAATTAATCCTCAAAAATACAACTTGCCTAATAATTCTGCACTCCCTGTATCTAGCATTTATTTAGTGTTTAATGTCCCTTTAACTTAAAAACACGGCACAAAAATAGAGACAGAGGTAGATTTTTGTCTTGGATTTATGGTATTTTCCATAAATTAGTTCATAGCCCTTAGAAAGGAAGGACAGTTTTAAGGGATGGACACAGTGATGCCCAAACTTGTACCCACCCATAACAACACTAGACTCACACGAGATCCTCACAGAACACTGATGTTTAAAGACTCCAGAATTTTTTTTTATTAAAGGGACATGAAACCCCAAACTTTCCTTTATAAATTAGGTAGAACATACAATTTTAAACAACTTTCCAGTATCAACAGCTGTATTTCCCCCTTCATTTGATAAACTATGTAATGGAGTCATCTCTGGCCCTATGTTTTTCACTATGAATGTCGGAGACGCTGAATACCCAGCTGCTAGCATAAGGGTTAAAAAATGGTAGCTGCTTTAGCATAACTTGTTTATTACATTTATCCATGTGCAAATTTATCAAAGCCATATATTCATCCTGAATATCTAGATAAGTAAAATGTTTAATATGGTCATCTCTTAGCTTCCTCTCCCTTGCAGCTGTTGTAGATTATAACCATGTGTCATACAGACTTAACCATTTTGCTTTTTCGTTCTGTGTATGCGCCAGATCCATTAGGGATTTTCAGTGCCGCAGACATTCATATGTACACAATTGTCTATCGCTTCTTCTGGAATGAGAATTGATTTATCTATAATTTTCTAAAATGGACACTAAAAAGGCTGTCCTAATAATAACCCCATGTTGGATCGTTTGTTTGTAATAGAGGTTGCTCTCCTTACTTAAATAGTCCTAGGAGGATATTCTGGGAATCGTTTCCTTTCTTTATAATTTATACTTAGCATTTTTTAGTCAAGCTAAACTCTGTGGGTAAACCTCAACATCTATAGATGAATTTAGCTTATTGCCCTATGTTGTCTGGGTAGTGGACCCTGATGCAAACTCATTCATTTGTTCATAGCTGCAACCATAGAGTTACATATATGTTCAACCCTTTTGTTTCAAAACTGTCGACCACTCCATTCTACTGAACACTCTCCACTCTATCCTATTGAGGCTTAAATCTTGGTTCTTGAAATACTTCCTTCAGCTTCTCCATGTGTGGTATCTTCTTGCCACCTCCTACCATCCATCAGAGTATCTTAAGGTAATGCTCAACAGATTTGTTTAGATCTAGGAGACATCACGTAAAGCTAGGAAACGTTTTTGGGCAACATTGGTGTGTGTTTGTGTGTATACACGCATGCGCAGTGCGCACACACACAGTATAGGTATATTTTTCTTTCATAAGATGCTGAGAGTCCATGACACATCACACTCCCGTCCACTAAGATAAGGCAAAAACACCCCTACTTAAAAGATCTTTAAAGGGACAGTTCACCCAAAAACTTTCTCCCCTTTAAATTGTTCCCAATGATCCTTTTTACCTGCTAGAGTGTTGCAAGTAGCTCCTTTACTCATATTTCAGCATTTGAAATAGCTGATTTAGCTTGTGGTTTCCCAACCTATACTGAAAGTTTTGATACTGGCGTATACGCTATTGACAAGCCTAAGTAAACACAGCCAGCAGAAGAGATTACACCCTCAGTGGGGGGCATGATAGTTAAGTAATAAAATGATAATTTTCCATTGTTCTCTCTATGTATTGAGCTTTGGTGTTCCAGACAAATATAAGATAAGGAAGCAAGTCTGTGTACACAAAGTGATAACATAATAAGATCTGATATTACCTGAAGCTCAACCCATTGTAATAGGCTGTGGTCTCAAAGCACAAAACCAGCTACTTCAGATACACAAATAAACCCGAAAATGCAATTTCTCAAATATTTTATACTCTGCAGTTGGCATAACAAGTCATTTAAAATGCATTTATGGAAAAACAATTCTACAGTGTACTGTCCCTTTAATCTGTCTCACTCTCCCATAATCTGTCAATTAAATTTTTGCCATCAAGAGTGGGGAGAATTTTGAAATGCTGATATACATGTCATTAAGAGAGTTCCTCCTAACAGATCTGAGACCCATTTCCTCCTCAGAGAGCTTTGAAAGGACAGAGGGGAAGACACGAGTTTGTCAGGCAGTGAAAATCTTTTTTTTTAGTTTCTCTGTGCAGGGAAAGAGCAATTATCAGATCTTATTAAAAATAAATAAATCTATTTTAACCCCTTACTAGCTTTGGTGAATTAATTTAACCCCTTAGTGACCAGACCTTTTTTCAATTTTCTTACCATTAAGGACCAGGACTGTTTTTACATTTCTGCAGTGGTTGTGTTTAGCTGTCATTTTTCTCTTACTCATTTACTGTACCCACACATATTATATACCGTTTTTCTCACTATTAAATGGACTTTCTAAAGATACTATTATTTTCATCATATCATATAATTTAACATAAAAAAAATCATAAAATATGATTAAAAAAGAAAAAAAACTATTTTTCTCCAACATAGGTGTGTCCGGTCCACGGCGTCATCCTTACTTGTGGGATATTCTCTTCCCCAACAGGAAATGGCAAAGAGCCCAGCAAAGCTGGTCACATGATCCCTCCTAGGCTCCGCCTACCCCAGTCATTCTCTTTGCCGTTGTACAGGCAACATCTCCACGGAGATGGCTTAGAGTTTTTTAGTGTTTAACTGTAGTTTTTATTATTCAATCAAGAGTTTGTTATTTTAAAATAGTGCTGGTATGTACTATTTACTCAGAAACAGAAAAGAGATGAAGATTTCTGTTTGTATGAGGAAAATGATTTTAGCAACCGTTACTAAAATCCATGGCTGTTCCACACAGGACTGTTGAGAGGAATTAACTTCAGTTGGGGGAACAGTGAGCAGTCACTTGCTGCTTGAGGTATGACACATTCTAACAAGACGATGTAATGCTGGAAGCTGTCATTTTCCCTATGGGATCCGGTAAGCCATGTTTATTAAGATTGTAAATAAGGGCTTCACAAGGGCTTATTAAGACTGTAGACTTTTTCTGGGCTAAATCGATTCATTATTAACACATATTTAGCCTTGAGGAATCATTTAATCTGGGTATTTTGATAAGATTATATCGGCAGGCACTTTTTTAGACACCTTTCTCTTTAGGGGCTTTCCCAAATCATAGGCAGAGCCTCATTTTCGCGCCGGTGTTGCGCACTTGTTTTTGAGAGGCATGACATGCAGTCGCATGTGTGAGGAGCTCTGATACATAGAAAAGACTTTCTGAAGGCGTCATTTGGTATCGTATTCCCCTTTGGGCTTGGCTCCCCCCATATTTAAAAAATTGTTTCCTATGGTCGACCCCAGAAAGGACTTATGGCAGACAGTCCCCAAGGTCGAGGGAGCGGTTTCCACTTTAAACAAACGCACCACTATACCCATAGAAGATAGTTGTGCTTTCAAAGATCATATGGATAAAAAATTAGAAGGTTTACTTAAAAAGATGTTTGTTCAGCAGGGTTACCTTCTACAACCAATTTCATGCATTGTCCCTGTCGCTACAGCCGCGTGTTTCTGGTTCGATGAGCTGGTAAAGGCGGGTCGATAGTGATTCTCCTCCTTATGAGGAGATTATGGACAGAATCAATGCTCTCAAATTGGCTAATTCTTTCACCCTAGACGCCACTTTGCAATTGGCTAGGTTAGCGGCTAAGAATTCTGGGTTTGCTATTGTGGCGCACAGAGCGCTTTGGTTGAAATCTTGGTCAGCTGATGCGTCTTCCAAGAACAAGCTACTTAACATTCCTTTCAAGGGGAAAACGCTGTTTGGCCCTGACTTGAAAGAGATTATCTCTGATATCACTGGGGGTAAGGGCCACACCCTTCCTCAGGATCGGCCTTTCAAGGCCAAAAATAAACCTAATTTTCGTCCCTTTCGTAGAAACGGACCAGCCCAAAGTGCTACGTCCTCTAAGCAAGAGGGTAATACTTCTCAAGCCAAGCCAGCTTGGAGACCAATGCAAGGCTGGAACAAGGGAAAGCAGGCCAAGAAACCTGCCACTGCTACCAAGACAGCATGAAATGTTGGCCCCCGATCCGGGACCGGATCTGGTGGGGGGCAGACTCTCTCTCTTCGCTCGGGCTTGGGCAAGAGATGTTCTGGATCCTTGGGCGCTAGAAATAGTCTCCCAAGGTTATCTTCTGGAATTCAAGGGGCTTCCCCCAAGGGGGAGGTTCCACAGGTCTCAGTTGTCTTCAGACCACATAAAAAGACAGGCATTCTTACGTTGTGTAGAAGACCTGTTAAAAATGGGAGTGATTCATCCTGTTCCATTAGGAGAACAAGGGATGGGGTTCTACTCCAATCTGTTCATAGTTCCCAAAAAAGAGGGAACGTTCAGACCAATCTTAGATCTCAAGATCTTAAACAAGTTTCTCAAGGTTCCATCGTTCAAAATGGAAACCATTCGAACAATTCTTCCTTCCATCCAGGAAGGTCAATTCATGACCACGGTGGATTTAAAGGATGCGTATCTACATATTCCTATCCACAAGGAACATCATCGGTTCCTAAGGTTTGCATTCCTGGACAAGCATTACCAGTTCGTGGCGCTTCCTTTCGGATTAGCCACTGCTCCAAGGATTTTCACAAAGGTACTAGGGTCCCTTCTAGCTGTGCTAAGACCAAGGGGCATTGCTGTAGTACCTTACTTGGACGACATTCTGATTCAAGCGTCGTCCCTTCCTCAAGCAAAGGCTCACACGGACATCGTCCTGGCCTTTCTCAGATCTCACGGATGGAAAGGGAACGTGGAAAAGAGTTCTCTATCTCCGTCAACAAGGGTTCCCTTCTTGGGGACAATAATAGACTCCTTAGAAATGAGGATTTTTCTGACAGAGGCCAGAAAAACAAAACTTCTAGACTCTTGTCGGATACTTCATTCCGTTCCTCTTCCTTCCATAGCGCAGTGCATGGAAGTGATAGGTTTGATGGTAGCGGCAATGGACATAGTTCCTTTTGCGCGCATTCATCTAAGACCATTACAACTGTGCATGCTCAGTCAGTGGAATGGGGACTATACAAACTTGTCTCCGAGGATACAAGTAAATCAGAGGACCAGAGACTCACTCCGTTGGTGGCTGTCCCTGGACAACCTGTCACAAGGGATGACCTTCCGCAGACCAGAGTGGGTCATTGTCACGACCGACGCCAGTCTGATGGGCTGGGGCGCGGTCTGGGGATCCCTGAAAGCTCAGGGTCTTTGGTCTCGGGAAAAATCTCTTCTACCGATAAATATTCTGGAACTGAGAGCGATATTCAATGCTCTCAAGGCTTGGCCTCAGCTAGCGAGGGCCAAGTTCATACGGTTTCAATCAGACAACATGACAACTGTTGCGTACATCAACCATCAGGGGGGAACAAGGAGTTCCCTGGCGATGGAAGAAGTGACCAGAATCATTCTATGGGCGGAGTCTCACTCCTGCCACCTGTCTGCTATCCACATCCCAGGAGTGGAAAATTGGGAAGCAGATTTTCTGAGTCGTCAGACATTGCATCCGGGGGAGTGGGAACTCCATCCGGAAATCTTTGCCCAAGTCACTCAACTGTGGGGCATTCCAGACATGGATCTGATGGCCTCTCGTCAGAACTTCAAAGTTCCTTGCTACGGGTCCAGATCCAGGGATCCCAAGGCGGCTCTAGTGGATGCACTAGTAGCACCTTGGACCTTCAAACTAGCTTATGTATTCCCGCCGTTTCCTCTCATCCCCAGGCTGGTAGCCAGGATCAATCAGGAAAGGGCGTCGGTGATCTTGATAGCTCCTGCGTGGCCACGCAGGACTTGGTATGCAGATCTGGTGAATATGTCATCGGCTCCACCATGGAAGCTACCTTTGAGACGAGACCTTCTTGTTCAAGGTCCGTTCGAACATCCGAATCTGGTCTCACTCCAGCTGACTGCTTGGAGATTGAACGCTTGATCTTATCGAAGCGAGGGTTCTCAGATTCTGTTATCGATACTCTTGTTCAGGCCAGAAAGCCTGTAACTAGAAAGATTTACCACAAAATTTGGAAAAAATATATCTGTTGGTGTGAATCTAAAGGATTCCCTTGGGACAAGGTTAAGATTCCTAAGATTCTATCCTTCCTTCTAGAAGGATTGGAAAAAGGATTATCTGCAAGTTCCCTGAAGGGACAGATTTCTGCCTTGTCTGTGTTACTTCACAAAAAGCTGGCAGCTGTGCCAGATGTTCAAGCCTTTGTTCAGGCTCTGGTTAGAATCAAGCCTGTTTACAAACCTTTGACTCCTCCTTGGAGTCTCAACTTAGTTCTTTCAGTTCTTCAGGGGGTTCCGTTTGAACCCTTACATTCCGTTGATATTAAGTTATTATCTTGGAAAGTTTTGTTTTTGGTTGCAATTTCTTCTGCTAGAAGAGTTTCAGAATTATCTGCTCTGCAGTGTTCTCCTCCTTATCTGGTGTTCCATGCAGATAAGGTTGTTTTACGTACTAAACCTGGTTTTCTTCCAAAAGTTGTTTCTAACAAAAACATTAACCAGGAGATTATCGTACCTTCTCTGTGTCCAAAACCAGTTTCGAAGAAGGAACGTTTGTTGCACAATTTGGATGTTGTTCGCGCTCTAAAATTCTATTTAGATGCTACAAAGGATTTTAGACAAACATCTTCCTTGTTTGTTGTTTATTCCGGTAAAAGGAGAGGTCAAAAAGCAACTTCTACCTCTCTCTCTTTTTGGATTAAAAGCATCATCAGATTGGCTTACGAGACTGCCGGACGGCAGCCTCCCGAAAGAATCACAGCTCATTCCACTAGGGCTGTGGCTTCCACATGGGCCTTCAAGAACGAGGCTTCTGTTGATCAGATATGTAGGGCAGCGACTTGGTCTTCACTGCACACTTTTACCAAATTTTACAAGTTTGATACTTTTGCTTCTTCTGAGGCTATTTTTGGGAGAAAGGTTTTGCAAGCCGTGGTGCCTTCCATCTAGGTGACCTGATTTGCTCCCTCCCATCATCCGTGTCCTAAAGCTTTGGTATTGGTTCCCACAAGTAAGGATGACGCCGTGGACCGGACACACCTATGTTGGAGAAAACAGAATTTATGTTTACCTGATAAATTACTTTCTCCAACGGTGTGTCCGGTCCACGGCCCGCCCTGGTTTTTTAATCAGGTCTGATAATTTATTTTCTTTAACTACAGTCACCACGGTATCATATGGTTTCTCCTATGCAAATATTCCTCCTTAACGTCGGTCGAATGACTGGGGTAGGCGGAGCCTAGGAGGGATCATGTGACCAGCTTTGCTGGGCTCTTTGCCATTTCCTGTTGGGGAAGAGAATATCCCACAAGTAAGGATGACGCCGTGGACCGGACACACCGTTGGAGAAAGTAATTTATCAGGTAAACATAAATTCTGTTTTTTTCTAACTTTGACCCCCAAAATCTGTTACACATCTACTGTACAACCATTAAAAAACACCCATTCTTTTTGATAATTAAAAGGCTGCTAATTGCAGCTGTGCACCACACTTGTATCATGCCCAGCAGTGAAGGGGCTAATTAGGTAGCTTGTAAGGCTAATTTAGTTTTAGTGTATAGATTACCCTCCCTCATCTTAAGTACTGGCAGAAAGTCTGCCAGTATGAAAATTAAAGGCTTTTTTTTTTTTTAATATGTTTTTTTAAAAATAATTTTTCTGCAGTGTAGGATCCCCCTTACCCCCCAACCTCCCTAATCCCCCCCAAGCAGCTCTCTATCCCCTCCCCCCTCTATCTATTAGCCACTGTCTGCCAGTACCCAATTTGCTATACTATTTCCTTATTTATTTTTTAAAAAAGCAAAAAAACATTTTTTTCTGTAGTTTTGCTGCCCCCTCTCATTACCCTCCCAGATCACTTTCCTACCCTTTCCACCATAGGAGCCCCCTCTCCCTCCTTCCCCCTCACTGCCGCTCTAGTTTTTTTCCCCTGTAGCGTAGCGGTCCCACCCGCTCCCACCCCCTCCAGCGATGGGCTGCCCACCCACCTCTCTCCTAACCCTACCACACCACCAACGATCTGCACCATCGCTGCCCGATGCAGAGAGGGCCATGAGTGGCCCTCTCTGCATCGGTTAATCACCGGCCAGGTATTGCACGATGCCTAAATATCGAGGCATTGCTGCAATATCCTTAGAGTTAAAAAGAGTAGCAAGATTCTCCAATGTAATGGTATAAGTGCCAGGAATTGTGTATATACTGAGGTCACTGGAGGGGTTAATACAAGTAACGTGAGGCAAAACAGATAACCGCGTCTGACTCGCCACTCTCTGAAGCTTTGTATCATCCAACCGGCGGGAGACTGTGGCATTTAGCCAACCCTACCCCTTACGCTCCGGTTCATCTGATGAATTCCAATCCAAGCGTTCCTCCAAATAGTGCACTGTACCTCCTCGAGGTCGCACAGCTTGTCTGATCGTCGCTTCCGGGTGACGTAATACTCTGCCAGCTGTCAGTGAAGCATCTCGCAGCTCTGTTTGCCTCCGTAACCCCAAGCTGGACAAAATCAGTAAACCACGGCTGCAAGGCGGTTGTAAGACAGGAAGGCTCCTCTCCCTCCTCAATATTGTAGAAAAAATCAGTCCAGTAAAGAACGCCTTTTAAAGCGGAATAAAAAGTAACAAATTTATTTGAAATCCAAATCAATTAAAAACACACACGGATACCATTATAGGTATGGGGGAATAGAAGGAGATGAAAAAGTCTTACATGTTTCGGGAAAGTGTAGCCGTAATCATAGACATGATTACTGGACTGATTTTTTCTACAATATCCTTAGAGTGGCTGGAAACTATCACAATTTTCACTGATGACGTGCTAGATACATCCGCGGTCGTTAGGGGACATTTTTTGTAGGATGTACCTAGTTCATCCTTGGTCCTTAAGGGGTTAGTTTAAAAAGTAGTCTGTTAAAACAGTTTTATTGCGCTTAAAATGACAGTACACATTTTCTGTAACCCCCTACAGGGATTTCAGTGTCACATTAAAGGACCCGTCAACACAGTAGATTTGCATAATCAACAAATGAAAGATAACAAGACAATGCAATAGAACTTAGTCTAAACTTCAAATGAGTAGTATATTTTTTTTCTGACTATTTTAAAAGTTATGTCTTTTTCCACTCCCCCTGTACCATGTGACAGCCATCAGCCAATCACAAATGCATACACGTACCATGTGACAGCAATCAGCCATCCACAAATGCATACACACTTATTCTTGCACATGCTCAGTAGGAGCTGGTGACTCAAAAAGTTTAAATATAAAAAAACTGTGCACATTTTATTAATGGAAGTAAATTGGAAAGTTGTTTAAAATTTCATGCTCTATCTGAATAATGAAAGTTTAAGTTTGATTGAGTGTCCCTTTAAGCCATTACTATTACTATTTGTTCTCCATCTGGGGTTAACTATTTGTGAGCTTTTATACTATCTCTGTGCTTCTATCTGTCTCAGATATTTAGCATCCATTGGTATTGTTTCCTCTATAATTCTCTAGAGCAAACTAATACAGCTCAGGTCTCTGGACAATTCGTTGACCCCCTAAAGGGTGAGCCACTGATAATTTAATCCCTTCTTAGTTATGTTGGCTTTGTAAGGATATGTCAAATCCTAGACAAGGGGATGCTGAGCTGCCTTTACAGCTAATCAAGGCTATTCCCAGGGGATTTCTACTGAACTCTCTCCTAAATTTAAAGAATATATTCAATTTTCTCTTACTGTGTTGATGGCTGTAACACAGCAGTTAAAAGCAGATGCATCTAAGGGGCAGAAGATGATTCTTCACAAGCCTTTAGATCATCAAGGACACCCTTAGGATAGACCTGGCTAAATATCCCTAAGGACAAGAAGGGTACAGTTGAATCTGACATCTCCTCTTCTGAGGATGACCTTTCAGAAACTCATGACCCCGATGCTGAAGAAGTGGCAAGTGATCTAATTTCAGCCTTAAGCATATCCACACTCTTCTACAGGAAGTTTTACTTGCTTTGGAAGTAGAGGACAGTAATTTAAAAATATTGACAAATTCCTTAAAGGGACACAAAGCCCATAAAAAAGTGACCTCCAATAGCCAGATTAATAAAAATATGAACTTTTTGTAATTATCATTGCGCTTCTTATTTTTACCCTTTTTGAGAAATCTTCATCCGAAATGTTATTGAATTCCGAACCCACCAATGGCAATAATTTCTAATCCTCCAATTGAGACTGATAACCCCAGTTATCAACATGGCGGATTTTTGCCACTATGCGCATGCGCAATTTCTATGCACATGCGCTTGCGTTATTCCCATACCATTGTATGACTAAATGTGGAGTCAGTGAACAGATATGCACACGCGCGGGTAGACAAAAAGATAAGTGCATGTGCATGGTGACAACATCGCAAGTTAATTAGATGCAATTATTGTAATTACTATTGGTACGCTTGTTGGATTGTGCGCCTCCCATATTTGAGGGTTGGCTGATATGACGTAATTGCCGAAAATAAAAATGTATTTTTCCCATGTTTAGAAACTTTGTTTCAGAGAACAAATAGGTATGTTAGTATATGTAAACATGTTACATATGATCTTGATGGTCATTTGGATGAAAAAATACTAAAATTTTGGAATCCATTAAGACAGTTTGCAGCTCCCAAACAGCCATCTACCTTCCCAGTACCTGAATCAGTTTGGGAAAGTATTAATAAGGTAGATGGAGCAATATATATGCTTGCTAGGTGTACTACAATTCATTTGGGAGACAGTACCTCATTTAAAGATCCCATGGACACAAAACCTGAAAGCTTTTACAGAATATCCTTCCAGCTGATAGCTTTACGTTTAGGCCAGCTAAAAGTGTAGCTTGTGAAACTGCAGTTACTGCAGTCTGGTATAACAACCTTTTGGACCTCGTTGTTGGAGAAGCTACTCTGGAAGAGATCCAAAATCGCCTACAATTAATCAGGACAGAAAACCGCTTTATATGTGCTGCAGCTGTAGAAATTATACTTATCAATGCAAAAAATGGTGTCATGGCCGGTTTTAGCTAGACAAGCATTAAGACTGACGTCTTTTGGACAGGGGATATCCTTAAAGGCACATAAAACAATATATAAACTACTCTCTCTCCATGGAAGGATCCACCTGTTAAAAATGATAGCCCTTCCTAAAATCTTATACCCCTTACAAATGCTTGCCTTCTTACTACACAACAAAGACCTACAAACACTCTCTGCTGCCTTTACCTCATTTGTATGGAATCAAAAGAAACACAGGATAAATAAGACTAAATTAGCTATGCCGTTACAGGTGGAAGGCCTCAAATTCCTGAATATTCAATGGTACAATTGGGCAACTTTAGCCAAACTAGTTTTAGGCTGGCTAACCAATTTGGACTACTTCTGCCCCACCATAGAAACTGATATTGCAACACCACTCCATTTAGCTAACCTCCCGCATGCCAACTTGTCATGCCTCCCTCAACATATCTCTCAGAATATTCTATTCCGAGACCCATTAAAAGCATAGATTAAACTGTGTAAATTTTGGGGTGTTGACCATCAGGTATCCAGACACTTACCCATACAAGGCAACAACTAAATTCATACCTGGCTACACGACTCGAGCCTTCCAAGAGTGGAAATCCCATGGGCTAACGACTATCGCGCAATTATCCAACTACACTCCAAATTCTTCCCTTCTATAACCTTCAAGAATCCTATGTATGCCATACCTTCCAATACTATGTTTGCCTATTTTCAATGCAGACATTATGTCCAGGCCCTTCTTTTGGCCAAACTTATTAGAACAGCTAACTGGAATATAGATAAACTCTGTCGTATAACAAAACAGGGAACACACTCCATCACGCACATTTATAACTTAATCATCGCTCACATTGAACAACCTATAATGCAAACAATACAGACTAAGTGGCAGGAGATGAGAGACATCTCTATTACCTTACAGGAGATTAGTTCAAGTTTTTTGCGAGTTCAGAAAGCTACACTCGCTATTTATTTGAGAGAATCACACATTAAATTAATTCACCAAGCTTACATTTTACCGAAACTAAGAGCTAAATTGGTCCTCCAAGCGTTAGACGTATGTGACAAATGCTCGGCTCCATCTCCTGACCTTGTGCACCTAATGTGGGATTGTCCTAAATTTCAGAGACTATGGGGCAAAGTAACATTTTGGCTTAAAAAATACTACACATGAATATAACTTTAACAGCCTCTAACATTAATTTCTTACACGACAACCACAATGCACCACAATATAAGAAATTCTTGCACTTAGTGATACTCATGACCAGGAAACTAATCCTACAATATTGGGTCTCTACTAAGGGCTAGATTTATCAAAGCTGAGTCGTACAGGGGCACGTATACGCGCCCCTGTACACCTCAGCTCGCCTGTGGCGGGGCGAAATTACCCGCAGGTAATCACCATTGCACACGAGCGCAATCCCGTCCCCTGCCCGCGCACAGCCAATCACGCGCGGGCAGGAGCTGTGAATCTCCTCCGTCGGAGTCGACCGCGGAGATTGAATTTTGACACCTTAGAGGTGGCAAAGAGGTTACCGCTGCTTGATAAATTACGGCGAGCAAGTTCTTGTGAGAACTTGCAGCCGTAGGGCTTTGGTAAATCGAGCCCTTAAGCTTCCCACTTTTAAGAAATTGGTAAATGCAGTACAATACTTGTAGAACAAGCAGATGTCCAAGGGGATTTAGATAAGAGAATCAAAGCATTTATATACAAATAGGAACCCTATCTACTATACATTCCAGCCCCCTTAAGACACAAAATCCTACACCCCTTTCAGAACTTATTTATTCTCACTGAGAATTTGTATGGCAAATGGTGCCCCCATCTACTAACTCAGATTAGGCACGACAGAAAACATTCCACAATACTACATACCTGAACACGAGGCCAAACATTTTTCTTGAATCCTTCTGCTGTTTAACTGGTTGTGGAGATGGAGGTGCAGGTCTTCAGACTTGACGCTGCCCCCCCCTTTCCCCTAGAGCAAAGATTACGAGGTATGGCCTTTAAATAGTTTAATTATTTATTTAGTTTTTGTTAATTTAATTGTTTTTTATGGTTTATATTATGTGTTGTATCTTAGAACCAGAATCGCTACCACAGCACATGTAACAGAGAACTGAAAAGATAAGAACAATATTAACCTTTCACAAATATGGCTGAGTCAAAGATGCATAGTACAAAATGGCAAGGTTCCACCTTTAGCTAGAGTTATTTATTATAATTGTATGTTTCTGTTATTTTGTTTGTTATTTGAGAAACATTAAATTCAGGCATAGTTTTTTTGCAGCAAGCTCCCACCTGGGCATTTCCATATATGGAAGGTGCTATAAAGGTCATTGCTTCTGAACAATGCACTAGTGCACGATAGGGGGCAGAGTCACATGACACCTGACTAAAGCGGTTCACAGTATAATGTGGAAGCTTTTACAAAGCATGTGACATTATCCCCATGGAAACGAGCAAGCCTCTTGGCAATAAACAATAGCAGTACCCGCTGTCCCTCCTCAACCCCCTTACTTGTATAAGTAATTATCCTTATGTGCACACTTTTGCTACATGATACCAAAAGGTTTGGAGTAGGACACTGATAAGGGGGGTGGAGCAGGCTACACCTGGCAACACTAAAGTGTAAGTAATTTTGCAGATTTTTGGAAATTTTATTAAAATACTTACACTTTTTTTTCACACAGTGTTTTATTTCAGTTGACCCTTTTATAATATGCGCATAGCTCAAAATGTCTTATGGCACTTTAACCCCTGATCAGTAGCATTCTTGAGGAAGTGAAACCCTTACAGCGACAGTAATTGCTTAAACCCCAACTTAGATCTAAATGTATATTTAGGCAACAAAGTGTAAAAAGGAAACATAGGTTCATTACCAATTATTCAAATCCGTATACACAGATTTGTGATATCGTCCGCAAATATTTGCCAGTCTTGTGAGGCGATGATGGTCTAAAGGACATGATTAAAGTGGACTGCCAATTTATGTACAGAATGTGATCATTGGTAATATGGTTTTGCCGAGTATGCTTTCACAACAATCAGGTTGTCTTATCATGGTATTATTAGATTTGTCAGCACACGCTTTAGTGCTTGTGAATATTTACAAGTCTCAATGATATTTAATTCATTTCTAACTGGGGAAGTTTTTAATACTAGGGGCTGCATTAATTGTTCCACATAATTTGTGATTCAACTCATTGAATGTAGCCAACGTAATTTACAATATGTAGATCTCAGGACTAGGGAAGTCAGGTCCAGAATCAATGAACATCTGGGAAATATATGCAGAAAAGAGACCTTTCCAGACACTTCATCAATGTACACAAACAGAGTTGATACTCTTAAATGAAAGGCCATAGAGATAATAAACTATCCAAAGTGGGGAGGTGATAGACTGATATTATTAGAAAGACAGGAAGTCTATTGGTTTTTAAAGGTACAGTCTATACTAAAATTGTTAATGTTTAAAAAGATAGATAACGCCTTTACTATCCATTCCCCAGCTTTGCATAACCAACATTGTTATATTAATATACTTTATAACCTTTAAACCTCTGAATGTCTGCTTGTTTCTAAGCCACTACAGACAGCCTCTTATCGCATGCTTTTTTATTAGTTTTTCACAACAGGAGACTGCTAGTTCATGTGGGCCATATAGATAACAACGTGTTCACCCCCGAGGAGTTATTTAAGATTTAGCAAAACACAGTACTTAAAGGGACATTCCGGTCAAAATTTAATTGCACATAGATTAATTACATCTTTGAATAGAAACATATTTGCAATATATACGTATTGGCAAAAATGCTTCTAGTAAAACTTATCACCGTTTTAGTGTTAAAGGGGCAGTCTAGTCAAAATTAAACTTTCATGATTCAGATAGGGCATGCAATTTTAAACAACTTTCCAATTTACTTCTATTCTCTAATTTGCTCAATTCTTTAGATATCCATTGTTGAAGAAATAGCAATGCACATGTGTGAGCCAATCACACAAGGCCTCTATGTGCAGCAACCAATCAGCAGCCACTGAGCATATCTAGATATGCTTTTCAGCAAGTGATATCAAGAGAATGAAGCAAATTAGATAATAGAAGTAAATTAGAAAGTTGTTTAAAGTGACATGCTCTTTCTAAATCACGAAAGAAAAAAAAAATTGGGTTTCATGTCCCTTTAACATTTTTCTCTGCACGTGCATGTGAAGCATAGCTAGATATTGTCACTGCATCCACATTTTAAATAATGCAGCTGCTTGGATCATCAGTGGGGCTTTTATCTTGTAAACAAATTAAGTAATTACCAGATGGTAAAGGCACCTTAGGCTCTCTGAGAAAGTGCTGCGTTTAAAATGCTGGTGCACGGTGCATACTTAAATGCACTTTTAAAACAGCTATAGCTTTTATTAGAAGCATTTTTGCTAATACATGTATACGACAAAATTGCTTCTATTCAATACCGAAATGCTCCCATGTGGTTTTGAATTTTGGCTGGATTGTCCCTTTAATGCAAGTCAATAGATTAAAAAAATAAATAGTTATGCGATCAGTGGACTGTCAGAAGATGACTAGATATAAGGTAATCATAGAGGTAAAAAGTGTATTAATATAACTGTTGGTTATGCAAAACTGGGGAATGGGTAATATAGGGATTATCTATCTTTTAAAACAATACAAATTCTATTGTAGAGTAGACGGTCCCTTTAAGCTTCAAACACAACTCCCACAATGAATTGAATTCAGAATACAATACATTATTATCACATGTATAAATTTGTTACTCTCAGCGATGTTTATATATGAAATTAATTATTGTATTTAACAAATATGTGTTCTTCTATTCAACTATATATTAATGGGGATTATATGGTTCTATGATACTCTGGGAGAAAAACTGTTAATTTTGGTCTTAATAGGTTAACCAATCAGTTCAAAGTGAGCATTTTAAATCCTGTATTGCACAAGTGTTTGAAAGAGATCTGTGATTTCGGCTAGTGGAGATAAAACACATTAGATCTATGCCTTTTTCTACCATTTTTAAAACCCAGGCATACAATTGCCCGGATGAAGCCAAAGAATTGGTGAAACGTACGTCGGCTATAACGGCTCAGTCTGATCTGAGCGACAGTGAGGAGAACGCACAGAGTAGCCTGTACAACTGTCAAGTTACAAAGCAGTGTACATTTCCGTTGGGAGGATTTCCTGTCAAGCAGCAAGTAAGCAAGTAACAAAGTGTAGAGGGAGGAATTACCGCTATGTTGATATTACACGCCACGGCTTGTGTGTGCTGGGATCAACCGGCCTTCGGTCCAGGATCACTCTGTTACAGAGAATATGCTGTTTTTCACCTAAGGAACAGTCACAGACGGATTACAAATCACGCGGATAAATCTTTGATGACCGGTTCATGGGATACTTTGTCAGTTTAAGGACAGCAACTACACAGCACTAACGTTGGCCAACGATAAGTATATTTTTGCTGTTTTGCATCTCATGAACTTTATTATTTATCCACGTTTGTTACTCTACTTGCGAGTGTTTTCCTCAGAATTTAATGTTATTTTTATCATTTCCTTTTTTTGTTTCAATATTTATTTTGAATGGTAATAGGGTGTATATACCTGTTACAAAAGTCCTGCCTTAGTATTAGTTGTGTTAACTGTGCACAGTAGATAGTTTTAAGCAAATGTGAACTATCTTTTACTAAGTAAAACATATTGGACCAAGAGTGCTGGTGTGAGATATCTTTATTTTTCTTCTCTTTTTCATTAATTTTGGTCTTAATAGGTTAACCAATCAGTTCAAAGTGAGCATTTTAAATCCTGTATTGCACAAGTGTTTGAAAGAGATCTGTGATTTCGGCTAGTGGAGATAAAACACATTAGATCTATGCCTTTTTCTACCATTTTTAAAACCCAGCCATATTGCTTTAATAAAGCATTGATATTTTATGTTGGCAGTGCTTGGAGTTTTTATTAAAGGGATATGAAACCCAAAAATTGCTACCTGTCGAATTTTGCTACCCCTCTGAGCGCATGTGCGCACTTATGCTTTAAAGCATGTGTGGAATGCGGTGACGCATGTGCGCTTATTAGAGTTGCCATCTCAGCCATGTTTTCCTGGACACTTATGAGTTACACATGCTGCAGGGTGTGCAGGGAGGAACATGTATTGTGTTTCTTTACAGCCGTATTCATATTCCTCCCAGAACACCCTGCAGCATGTGTAATTCATAAGTGTTCTGTATTTAAAGGGACGGGTGGCAACCCTAGCACTTAAGTCCACTGAGAGGAAGCAAACTTTGACGGTTATATAGCAAAACTCGACTCCTTGTCTGCTCATGCGTGCCACACGCGCCCTCCATAGGTGAATAAAACAAACTAAACCGTTTCTCCAACAGTAATATGCAGCTCCACTTGTCATCGCAATTAAAGTTTCGTACTAAATGTATTAACTGCGCAGCTGCAATTAGCAGCCTTCTTATTCCTATAAAACAATGGCAAAGCCGTGTATGTCTGCTACTCCTGAACAAAGGGGATCCCAGAGAAGTGTTTACAATCATTTGTCTTGTAACTGCTCAAGCTGTATGTAAATCATTTCAGTGAGAAACACAAAGTTTGTGCAAAAGTTACACATTTTTTTTTATATGATCGCATTTGGCAGCGAGACAGTGGCATGAAATATACCAAAAGGGGCCTAGCGCAATACCTTGGGTTGTCTACTAAAAATAAAAAAAGTGAATAAAAAGAAAAAACAAGGCTCTATTTCTGTTTAAATGAAGTGATATCAAAAATGCTAAAGAGTCTTCGGTATTTTGGACAAGTTTTTCTCTGGAATTCCTGGTAGTGAAGGAGTTAAAGGGACAGTAAAGTCAAAATTAAACTTAACCCCTTAAGGACAAGGCCATTTTTCAATTTCTTTCTGTCTGGTGACCGCTGCTTGATAAATTGCGGCGAGCAAGTTCTTGTGTGAACTTGCAGCCGTAGGGCTTTAATAAATCTAGCCCAAAGCATCACATAATCTCATTCAATGCTCCGTATGCATCTCACCGTAGCTGCCTCATTTCTCAAATCTTAGAGGATCAAAGACTGAAAATGAGCTAGGAGGTAAACAGCTGTATTAGTAGTGTTTATAGTACAGGCACGCCCTGCTGTCGTCTCGCAAGTCATTTATACTGTTATCTGGTCTGTTATTAAAGGGCCATTACAGTGCTAACATTCTCTACTGTGTCTGAACATGTCGTTTTATCACTTGCAACCTTGCAGTGCTGTCCAGCAAACATATAGTTAAAGGGACATAAAATGCAAAAAAAATGATTTCATGGTTCAGATACAGCATACAATTTTAATCAATTTTCCAATTTATTTATATGAACACATTTTCTTTATTTTTCTTGTTATCCTTTGTGGAAAAGCAGGAAAGTAAGTTCAGGGGAGTGCACATGTCTGCAGCACTAAATGGCAGCATTTTTGCAACAATGTTAATCATTAGCAAGAACACTAGATGACAACACTATTTCCTGTCATGTAGTGCTCCAGATATGTGAACACTACCTATCTTTATATCTCTTCAACAAAGAATAACATAAAAACAAAGCAAATTTTGATAAAAGAAGTTAATTGGAAACTTTTTTTTGTTACAATTGTATTCTCTATCTGAATCATAAAAGAAAAAATGTGGGTTTCATGTCCCTTTAAAGTACAATTTGGGAGCCACAGAGAATTACAGCTGGGGAATGGCAACCCTGCAATGCTAAAGGGTTAAACACAAAACATTGTATGGTTGCTAGTGTGAAAATGACACGCTCTTACCAATTAGAACAGGTTATATTTCCACTATAATGTTCCTTTAAAGGGACACTGAACCCATTTTTTTTCTTTTGTGATTCAGATAGAGCATGCAATTTTAATCAACTTTCTAATTTACACCTATTATACATTTTTCTTCGTTCTCTTGCTTTCTTTATTTGAAAAAGAAGGCATCTCAGCTATTTTTTTTTTGGTTCAGACCTTTGGAAAGCATTTTTTATTGGTGGATGAATTTACCCACCAATCGGCAAGAACAACCCAGTTTGTTCACCAAAAATGGGCCGGTATCTAAACTTACATTCTTACATTTCAAATAAAGATACCAAGAGAATGAAGACAATTTGATAATAGGAGTCAATTAGAAAGTTGCTTAAAATTGCCTGCTCTATCTGAATCACAAAAGAAAAAAAATTTGGGTTCAGTGTCCCTTTAACTATCGCTCCTGTTGAATTTGGACTTTTCTTTTGGTCAGCCTCCCTAGCCAGTTGACATCCAGAGGCCAATCGTGTTACTATGTTTATCCCAAAGTAGCTGAAACAGTGTTACAACAGCGGAACAAACGGAGGGGAGGTAGAAAATATTTTTGTTATTGTGATCACGTTTTCCAAATAAATATCCAGCAAATAGATGTTCTCTTGACGATAGAGCTTGGTTATTGAACCAATCATAGAGGAGCTGTCTGTGATGTTGGATAAGGAAAGAGGCAGAATAGTGTGGGTTTGGGAAATGCACAGCCATATTAATAACACAGGAGGGCAGGTTATAGCTTAACGGTGTTTAACCAATCAGGTCTTATAACGTTAACCAATCAGAACTTGACTATGACTATTTCATTTTCTTGACTGGTTTGTGCAGCAATGTGATAAGTACAGATAGCAAATTAAAGGCACATTCTACTTGACAATGTTTATGGTTTAAAAAGATAGATAATCCCTTTATTATTCATTCCCCAGTTTTGTAAAACTAATAGGATTATATTAATATACTTTCTTCCTCTGTGATAACCCTGTATCTAAGCCTCTGCAGACTGCCCCCTTATCTCAGTTGTTTTGACAGACTTGCATTTTAGCCAATCAGTGCTGACTCATAACGGGAGTGAGTACAGTGTTATCTATCTTGCACACATGAACTAGCACTGTCTAACTCTGAAAAATTGGCAAAATGCACTGAGATAAGAGGCGGCCTTCAAGGGCTTAGAAATTGGCATATAAACCTACCTAGGTTTAGCTTTCAACAAAGAATACCAAGAGAAAAAAAGCAAATTTGATTATAAAGTAAATTGGAAAGTTGATAAAAAATTGCATGTCCTATCTGAATCATGAAAGTTTAATTTTAACTTAAAGGGACACTGAACCCAAATTTTTTCTTTTGTGTTTCAGATAGAGCGTGCAATTTTAAGAAACTTTCTAATTGACTCCTATTATCAAATTATTTTCATTCTCTTGGTATCTCTATTTGAAATGCAAGAATGTGAGTTTAGATGCCGGCCCATTTTTGGTGAACACACTGTGTTGTTCTTGCTGATAGGTGGATAAATTAACCCACCAATAAACAAGTGCTTTCCATGGCTCTGAACCCAAAAAATAGCTTAGATGCCTTCTTTTTCAAATAAAGAAAGCAAGAGAACGAAGAAAAGTTGATAATAGGAACAAATTACAAAGTTGCTTAAATTTGCATGCTCTATCTGAATCATGAAAGAAAAAATTTGGGTTCAGTGTCCCTTTAAGTTTACTCCATCTAACACTTATGAATGTGGTTCAATGACCAAATGAATTCCTGGCAGTGAGTCCAGTTTAGCCAGTTATTTAAATGGCATTCATGTAATGTACATTAAAAAAACTCTGTTAGATGGATTTAAAGGGCAGTGCAGTGAAAAGTGAATGACTTCTTTTTCTTATGCTGAGATACAGGTATGTAAAGCTTTTAATCTTTACTGATCTGAACAATTATGCATTAATGTTGGCCTTATGAATATTGCACATGCAATTTAAATAATAAGTAGAATTTGAATCTAGGTTTCTTTAAAGGGACAGTCTACTCCAGAATTGTTTTTGTTGAAAAAAGATAGTTAATCCCTTAATTACCCATTCCCCAGTTTTGCATAACCAACACAGTTATAATAATATACTTTTTACCTCTGTTTTTACCTTGCGTCTAAGCTTCTGCAGACTGCCCCCTTATTTCAGTTATTTTTACATACATTTTAGCCAATCAGTGCTGACACAGAAACTTCACAGGAGTGAGCGCAATGTAAGCTGTATGGCACACATGAACTAGCACTGTCTAGCTGTGAAATTGCATCAAAATGCGGTCTTCAAGGGCTTAGAAATTAACATAAGAGCCTACCTAGGTTTAGATTTTAACAAAGAATTCCAAGAGAATAAAGCAAATTTGATGATAAAAGTAAATTGGAAAGTTGTTTAAAATTGGAATCGGAATCATGAAAGTTTAGTTTTGACTAAAATGTCCCTTTAACAAGCAGTGGTCGCAGCAACAGGCATAGTCAGTTTTGCCGCACTATTGCATTAATTCTGAGAGGTAGGTGTTTATTATGGAATATTGGATGTGCTACAGGAAATAATTTGAAACGTGTCTATTTCCTTGGTCAAGCAATTATCTCTCAATATAATAACCGCTGTGCTGCAAGGGTGTACATTTTACAGCTTGAGTTTGTTTTTAAATAATTCCAAGTTGCTGTTCGACATATCCAGGGCTTGCCATATTGAGGGAGCGCGGGGCTTTTCCAGGAACATTACCCACACCTTTTAAATTTCCTACATGAACACATTTAGTGGGTGGACTTCACAGCCCACATTGTGACTGAAGTCAGCCTTTTGGGAAACAAATTCATCCAAGTCTCGAATCTGTTTTGTAAAACTATTTATCCCCAAAAGTTACTGGAAGTTTTGTATTGTTCAGTCCCATTGGTACAAGAGAGGTCACTATGTGCAAAGGTAAAATCCTGCTCAGGAGCCACAATAATTGCAGCTCCCAAGCAGAAATAGATAGTGAGTCTCTTGAAGTAGCAGTCAGAAGTAGCCCCCATTCATCAGCTAGGTCCAGCCAAATAAAGGCAATGCTTGTAACCCCTGAGCAGGACTTCACCTATGTGTTTAATCAGCATGTGGGGGGGGGGGTTAAAGGAGCAGAAATGTAAAAATGACATGCTCACGATTTAATGCATGTAAGGTTTGCTTTAGAATTTCCCTGTAATTCTAAACACACTCTATTTTCAAGATTAGTTCCTTGCATCTGCTTGGGCATGGTGTTTCTGTTTCTTCACGGTGACATATTTAATAAAAATAAATGTCTTTTTAAAATAAAATCTCAGTGTACTAAATCCCTGTCTATGTGATGTTATGTATTGCATTTAACAACATGTTGAATGTCTCTGTGTTCCTAAACATCTGTATCTTTGCTAAAGATACCACATATATCATTTTTATACCTACTGTAGGGAATTCCTATATATATATATATATATATATATATATATATATATATATATATATATATATATATATATATACTGTGTATATGTGTGTGTATATCTATATCGTGATCGCTTCCAGACGCTTTCAGGGTATTTTATACAAAATAGAAAGAGAAAGTAGCATCCCTTAAGCACTCAGAAAAAAAACAAAAATTAAAAAACACTTAAAACAGATTACACACAGGGACATGAAAGGTCCAATTCACAGTATTGTTACAATAAGCGCAGTAAACACCTATACAGTCAAATAGAAGGCCTAATACCAGAAAGGTTCAAAGGAGGTAACTAACCCCATTATATAGTGCAACACGACACAAAAAGAGCCCTAATAAATAGTCTACCGGTGACTATAATTTCTCCCTAAGGAGAACCACAAAAAAGGGATTGGCGAACTACTACTCTCACGTGTTGCTATTGAGGCATCACTGCAATACCCTTTTTAAGCACACCGATGCAGAGAGGGCCACTCTGTGACCCTCTCTGCATCGGCCAGAGATGGTGCCGATTGTTGGTGGCATGGGAGGGATGCAAAGGAGGCGGGTGGGTGGCCCATAGCAGGTTCACTTTCTCTCAGCTGGGATCCGGTTGCGGAAGTGCGGCGAGCTCGTCAGGATCGCGCGTTACTTAGTACATAGTCCAGTATAGTTACTACAGTATACCGTGAAGGAGGGACAGGGGAAAATAAATAATACATTATTGGGAAAAGGGATCTGGGAGGGGGAGGGTATTGAGGGGGGCAGCTACACTACAGAAAAATGGGGTATAATTATAAAAAAAAACAATTTTGACCAAACAGACAGCTGCCAGTACCCAAGATGGCCGCAAATAGGTAGAGGGGGAGGGTTAGAGAGCTGTTTATATAAAAAATACAAAAAAATTCTATATAAAAAAAAGCCTTTTATTATAGTACTGGCAGACTTTTTGCCAGTACTTAAGCTGTCGGTGGCAATTGTGAGGTGGGGGGAGGGAAGAAAGGGGTCAGAGAGGGATCGGGGGTGGGATGTGTCAGGTGGGAGACTGATCTCTACACTAAAGCTAAAATGAACCCTACAAGCTACCTAATTAACCCCTTCACTGCTGGGCATAATACACGTGTGGTGCGCAGCGGCATTTAGCGACCTAATTACCAAAAAGCAACGCCAAAGCCATAAATGTCTGCTATTTCTGAACAACGGGATCCCAGAGAAGCATTTACAACCATTTTTGCCATAATTACAGAAGCTGTTTGTAAATAATTTCAGTGAGATACCTAAAGTTTGTGAAAAAGTGAACGATTTTCTTTATTTGATCGCATTTGGCAGTGAAATGGTAGCATGAAATATATCAAAATGGGCCTAGATCAATACTTTAGGTTGTCTACTAACAAAAAAATATACATGTGAAGGGTTATTCAGGGATTCCTGACAGAAATCAGTGTTACAATGTAACTATCGCTAATTTTGAAAAAATGGTTTGGAAATAGCAAAGTGCTACTTGTACTTATTGCCCTATAACTTGCAAAGAACAAGAACATTGGGCATTTCTAAACACAGGACAAATTTTAGAAACTATTTAGCATGGGTGTTTTTTGGTGGTTGTAGATGCGTAATTGGGGGTCAAAGTTAAAAAAAAGCAAAAATACTGCTGAGACACCTAAATGTCCAACTCTAGGGGGCGCTATAACAGAAACTATATAATATAGGTCCACACTGACTAGTTGCAGTGAGCCACTGTTATGTGACTAATATGATGGAAACCCACTCTATATATACATCAAAAAATGGTCAGCAATATTTGTACAATAGAGAAATACAATATAGGGTAAAAATCTTATTTGTGTCTTTGCAAGAGATTGATATCACAACTCCAGAAATTTCAGATAGTCCCAAATGATTGTTCAGCTGTATTGGTGAGGCCAAACGATGCAGACTTGATGAGTGACGGCAGCTCGTCTCGTGTATAACAGCAATAGGGAATCTGTGAAAAGGATCACAAAGGGCGCCTCCTAGTGCAATACTGCGATAGTGATAATGATAATAAAAATTCCTGTGTTGTAATGATACTCACAAGGAGAGCAGCACCAGATGTGCTAAATGGTACAAGCTGGGGACTCACAGTGGCCACCGGATAGCAAGGTACAGGGGAATCCAGGATACAAGAAAGGAGAGTAAGGCTCAGGCTTCCGTGTAGAATGACAAATATTTATTAAAATCTGATATAAAAACAGTGGGTATTATGTTCACCCAAAGTACATAAATAGTATTGGTAGTAACAGATTACAACGCGTTTCTCAGCTTGTCTAGCTGTTTCCTCAGGCATCTGTTAACAGTGCTTCCATAATGTTATCAGATACACACTTTCATACACTCACTATACATACACACACTTTCATACACTCACTATACATACATACACTTTCATACACTCACTAATACATACACACACTTTCATACACTCACTATACATACACACACTTTCATACACTCACTAATACATACACACACTTTCATACACTCAATATACATACACACACTTTCATACACTCACTATACATACACACACTTTCATACACTCACTAATACATACACACACTTTCATACACTCACTATACATACACACACTTTCATACACTCACTATACATACACACACTTTCATACACTCACTAATACATACACACACTTTCATACACTCACTATACATACACACACTTTCATACACTCACTAATACATACACACACTTTCATACACTCACTATACATACACACACTTTCATACACTCACTATACATACACACACTTTCATACACTCACTAATACATACACACACTTTCATACACTCACTATACATACACACACTTTCATACACTCACTATACATACACACACTTTCATACACTCACTAATACATACACACACTTTCATACACTCACTATACATACACACACTTTCATACACTCACTATACATACACACACTTTCATACACTCACTAATACATACACACACTTTCATACACTCACTATACATACACACACTTTCATACACTCACTATACATACACACACTTTCATACACTCACTCATACATACACACACTTTCATACACTCACTCATACATACACACACTTTCATACACTAACTAATACATACACACACTTTCATACACTAACTAATACATACACACACTTTCATACACTCGCTCATACATACACACACTTTCATACACTCACTAATACATACACACACTTTCATACACTCATACATACACACACTTTCATACACTCACTATACATACACACACTTTCATAAACTCATACATACACACACTTTCATACACTCATACATACACACACTTTCATACACTCACTATACATACACACACTTTCATACACACACTTTCATAAACTCATACATACACACACTTTCATACACACATACATACACACACTTTCATACACTCATACATACACACACTTTCATACACTCACTATACATACACACACTTTCATACACTCACTATACATACACACACTTAAATACACTCACTCACTCATACATACACACACTTTCATACACTCATACATACACACACTTTCATACACTCATACATACACACACTTTCATACACTCATACATACACACACTTTCATACACTCATACATACACACACTTTCATACACTCATACATACACACACTTTCATACACTCATACATACACACTTTCATACACTCACTCATACATACACAATCACAACACACACACACACACTTATACATACACATTCATTCATGCACACACTTATACACACATACACTCACTCATACATACACACACTAATTCTCAAAATGCACGCTCACTCATATATAAACACACACTCATGCATATATATATACATGAACCAGGTGTCCCATGACATTAATATGAAGAATTTTATCAGCATTCATTTTTCTTTATGAACAACAAGATTGTGTGAAGATTTGAAGACATATAAAGAGACAGGAAACCCCATTTTTTTCAGGATTTGGATAGAACATTACATTCTAAACAACTTTCCAATTTACTTCTATTATCAAATTTGTTAAATTATTAAGTTATCCTTTGCTGAAGGAACAGCATTGCACTATGGCAGCTAGCTGAGCACATCTAGTTAGCCAATCACAAGAGACAAATGTGTGCGGGCACCAATCAGCAGCTAGCTCCCACTAGTGTAGGTTATGAGCGTATTCTTTTTCAACAAGGGATACCAAGAGAATGAAGCACATTTGAAAATTGAAGTGAATTTAAAGTGTCTTACATATAGATGCTGTATATGCCTCTCCAGAGGAAGCTTTTAGCAGGAAAGTATTGTGGGTCGCCATGCCCGATTAGTAACGTACCTGCCTTACCTATATTGTCCCCTCTATTTTATGGTAGTCTTGTGGTCTTCACTGCTTGGGTAAAAGACACCACATACAATGATCTTATGGACTCTTGTATAAAATAAAATTCATGCTTACCTGATAAATCAATTTCTCCTCTACTTGGCCATATATGATATGAGTGATTCTAACAGAGTGGAAGGGACTAAAGCTTTGGTATGCAGGGACATTTTTTACTCTTCCTTGTGGACTGGAGTGTAATCCCACATGTATACCCCCCAACTGTCCCAATTTTTGAGGGACAGTACCGATTTTAAGGGTCTGTCCCGCTGTCCCAGGTTGCTAGCCATCTGTCCTGCATTGTCCCATGCATTATTTATTATTTTTTTTATTCTATTGGGCCCATACTCAGAAGCAGCTGGCTTTTCTCTCCCAGGGTTATATACCTTTTAGATGCCCTGTGGAAAAGGAATGGAATGTGGGTTAAGCAGGTGTGAGAAGGCTGTATACCCTCTGACCTTAGGTAATGGTGACAACTAACCTCTGGTAGTGATGACGTCTAACCCCTGGTGATAATACTAGCATGCCTTCAGTTTTATACAATGAGCAGTGCTAACACCAGGGCAACGAACAGTGGCAGCCTCAGACTGCCAGCTAATGTGCTTGCCAACCCCAGGAACCCATACAATGAATAACAGATACCCATATATGATGTAGTGTGTGTGTCTATCTGTATCCATAACTGTGTGTGTGTATCTGCATGTATAAGTGTATGCTATGTAGTGTGTGTGTATGTATCTGCATGTATCAGTGTAAGCTATGTAGTGTGTGTGTATCTGCATGTATAAGTGTATGCTATGTAGTGTGTGTGTGTATCTGCATGTATAAGTGTATGCTATGTAGTGTGTGTGTATCTGCATGTATAAGTGTATGCTATGTAGTGTGTGTGTGTATCTGCATGTATAAGTGTATGCTATGTAGTGTGTGTGTGTATCTGCATGTATAAGTGTATGGGATGTAGTGTGTGTGTATCTGTATGTATAAGTGTATGCTATGTAGTGTGTGTGTATCTGCATGTATAAGTGTATGCTATGTAGTGTGTGTGTATGTATGTATCTGCATGTATCAGTGTAAGCTATGTAGTGTGTGTGTATCTGTATGTATAATTTTTGCTGCGGGGGTGAGGGGGCTGTCCCAATTTTGAAATGTTGGGAGGTATGCACATGTGATGATAAATGTATTCATTAGATAAGCATACATTTTGTTTTCATGGCAATAACCTGCATTTAGCAGGAGCATGTGACTTCCCTCAATGTGGTCTGGAGGCTTTTAAAGCCCCAGCCCCAGTCTTCTGATGCAGTAAGTTCCTACCCCTTGGTGATGTCACCACGGGCACCTGTGATGACATTAATGGCTGTTTCGGCAGGAGCCAGCAATGGGGAAAGAGACTGCAGCCTCTTTCCCCTTCTGCATTGCGTGTAGGTCCCCAGGCTCAGAATCATAAGGGGGATTCCCAGAATGACAACACATAGTGATGGAGGACTCCGACTTTTTTGTACGTTGATATATTCATAAATCTCAATGTAAATATATATATATATATATATTATTATTAAATAGTGACTCAGAAGAATACAAATACAAAATATAAATCTTAAAAATAAAGCAATACCTTGATGGTAATCCTGTAATCCAGAAGAATGTCCCAATTAATATGTGGGAAATTAATCCTTAAAAAGTCTCCTCAGGTATTCCACCTCAATTTTGAAGCACCACATTCGCTCAGTTTCCGTGTTGTGAGTAGAAGTGGATATTCTATAGGCAACACCAAAGACAGGATATCCAAGTTAAAGCACCAACTGCCCTTAAAAGAAAGCTTTACACGTTTTATTAGAGAAACCATACTATTTGCAGGATTATATACATTTGATGCTCCGACCTTCCTGATTTGAAACGCTGGTTTTCAAACCTTTCTCCGGGCCTCCCTAACAGGCCAGATTTGGAGGAGATCTGAATTAGAGCACAGGTGAAATAATCAGCTGATTAGTAAACATGGTTATTTTACCTGCTTTCACCCATGATAATCCTGAAAATCTGGCCTGTTAGGGAAGCCTGAAAACCAGAGGTTTACGACTTCATGACTGAAGGTCCCTTTTATCTATTTCACTAAATCCTAGCGTTTTTTAAACACTCGGATTTACCGTCACTTTAAAACTGAAAAACAGCTGCATTTCACTGAGAAAATATTTAACATTTTCCTTTTACCCAAATCTATAAGATCATTATTTTTAATCCTTGTAAGGTAGATAGATGCTGCCATTAATCGTCTTCCAACAAAATTATTTTCCCACAGATAATTCTGTTACATTTAGAGATATTATGGAAAAGAAAATGAAATCAAATTTTAAGAAAGTCCTTTTGTATATGTAATTTTATTTTGGCTATTTAACACACGCTTCATAGTTATGAGACTGGGAAGCAGATTATATCGCCAAGGTAAATAAATAGTATGCACTATGCTCTCTTATGTCCTGAAGATCAGCCTCTCTCATCTTATACAGTAAATGCCGTTTTGTGCCTACAGAGCTTCAGCCTTCAGAAAAAAAAACATTTCGTTCCCAAGTTTGGAAATCACATGTGTAGCCAAAAAAGTAAAGGGTATAGTAAGCGCTACTCAATACACCAATGTACGTCGCAATGATGGTGCAGATGGTTGTAGGAGCTTGTTTATCTCGGCTCATTGGGATAGATTTAATTACAGACCAGTGGATTCTATATTACAAGAGGTTCCCTGCTAGAATTCTATTTTTTGTTTTTATGATTGTGTTCCTGTCTACCAGTAGAACTATGGGGGTTGTGTTCATCAGCCAGTAAGCAACATGCAGGCCCTCATCAAACTTTTTTATGCAAAGCAAGTATTAGTAATATGTTTATTTGCTGCTTTCCCATACTAACAATAGACAATTTTGTTTTTTTTTTCATTCAAATGTTTTTTATTGGTTAAGAAAGTTTCACAATAGTGCAACATATAGTACTGTTAACAATTAAACATTTTCAAAGAAATACACTTTTGTATTACGAAGAGAACCCACAGTTTTTGTCATGGATTAACATACTTGGACAATAAAATAAATAAATAAAATATAAAAAGGGGAATGGGATAGGGAAAGAAAATATCCTGTATCATAATTCGCAATTTCGCATAATCATTTTACATCTGTGAATATAAATATGCATCATGGCAGGAGAAGACGTTTTTAGATCAGAATAATTGAATCAAACAAATTAAAGGGACATGAAACCCCAAAATTGTCTTTCATGATTCAGATAGAGAAAACAATTTTTAACAACTTTCTAATTTATTTCTGTTATCTAATCTGTTTCATTCTCTTGGTATCATTTGTTGAAGGAGCAGCAATGCACTAATGGTTTCTAACTGAAAACATGGGTGAGCCAGTCACAATCAGTATATATATGGAGCCACCAATCAACAGCTAGGACCTAGGTTCTTTGCTGCTCCTGAGCTTGCATAGATAAACCTTTTAGCAAAGGATAACAAGAGAAGGAAGCAAATTAAATAATAGAAGTAAATTGGAAAGTTGTTTAAAATTGTATTCTCTATCTGAATCACCAAATATTTTTTTGGGGTTTCATGTCCCTTTAACTACTAGTCTTTTGTCATAACAAAGTTTCCTAACTATACTATACATTATTGTATAGCCTTTGTTCCCACAGGAATAGAATACCAGTTATAAAATCTTGTTTGCCTATGTAACAGTCATGCATGACAATATTGGGGTTTTATGTTACTTCAAGTAATTTTACACAAGCATTTTAAGACATTTGAGCGATTAAAGGGACCCCAAAATTTTCTTACATGATTTGGATAGAACATACAATTTAAAACAACTTTCCAATATACTTCTATTATCAAATTTTATTTAGCCAATCACAAGAGACAAATATGTGCAGGCACCAATCAGCAGCTAGTTTCCTCTAGTGTAGGATATGTGCGTATTCTTTTTCAACAAGGAATACCAAAAGAATGAATCCCATTTTAAAATGTAAGTTAATTTAAAAGTGCCTTAAAATTGCAAGTTTAACCCCTTAATGACAACTGACGTACCAGGTACGTCATGCAAAAACTAACTGTTAATGACAATAGACGTACCTGGCACGTCAGTTGTCTAACAGAGTGCTGGAAGCGATCGCAATCGCTTCCAGCAGCTCTGAGGGTATTGCAGTGATGCCTCGATATGGAGGCATCCTGCAATACCCCTTTACAAGCCTCCGATGCAGAGAGAGCCACTTTGTGGCCCTCTCTGCACCGGTAGCGATGGTGCCGTTGTCCGGGTGGGAGCGAGTGTGCACATGGGCGGGCGTGCACGAGGGGGTGCGTGTGTGCGTGCACGTGCGCATTAGCCACACTGACACCAATGAGGGCAGAAAGGGAGAAAAAAGTAAAAAAAATTTTTTTTAAATATAAAAGGATCTGGGAGGGGGGTGGGGGTATTGTGGGGGGCTGCTACACTACAGAAAGAGTTTTAAAGTTAAAAATAAAATCAAAACTTTGGATTTTGGGGTCAAACTGGGTACTGGCAGACAGCTGCCAGTAACCAAGATGGCGGTAATTAGGTAGGGGAGAGGGTTAGAGAGCTGGAGGGGGGATCAGGGAGGTTGGGGCTAAGGCAGGGGTCCATCACAGATAAAATATTTTATTATTTTTATTAAAAAAAAAAACAGAAAAAAAAAAAACTATTTTATTTAGTACTGGCAGACTTTCTGCCAGCACTTAAGATGGCGGGAACAATTGTGGGGTGGGGGAGGGAAGAGTGCTGTTTGGGAGGGATCAGGGGGTGGGATGAGTCAGGTGGGAGGCTGATCTCTAAAATTAACCCTGCAAGCTCCCTACAAGCTACCTAATTTAACCCCTTCACTGCTGGGCATAACTCACGTGTGGTGCGCAGCAGCATTTAGCGGCCTTCTAATTACCAAAAAGCAACGCCAAAGCCATATAAGTCTGCTATTTCTGAACAAAGGGGATCCCAGAGAAGCTTTTACAACAATTTCTGCCATAATAGCACAAGCTGTTTGTAAATAATTTCAGTGAGAAACCTAAAATTGTGAAAAATGTAAAGTTTTTTTTTTATTTTCTCGCATTTGGCGGTGAAATGGTGGCATAAGATATACCAAAATGGGCCTAGATCAATACTTGGGGTTGTCTACTACACTACACTAAAGCTAAAATTAACCCTACAAGCTCCCTACTAGCTCCCTAATTAACCCCTTCACTCCTGGGCATAAAACACGTGTGGTGCGCAGCGGCATTTAGCGGCCTTCTAATTACCAAAAAGCAACGCCAAAGTCATATATGTCTGCTATTTCTGAACAAAGGGGATCCCAGAGAAGCATTTACAACCATTTGTGCCATAATTGCAGAAGCTGTTTGTAAATAATTTCAGTGGGAAACCTAAAGTTTGTGACAAAATTTGTGAAAAAGTGTTTGTTTTTTTTGTTTTTTTTAATCGCATTTGGCGGTGAAATGGTGGCATGAAATATACCAAAATGGGCCTAGATCAATACTTTGGGTTGTCTTCTAAAAAAAATATATATACATGTCAAGGGATATTTAGGTATTCCTGACAGATATCAGGGTTCCAATGTAACTAGCACTAATTTTGAAAAAAAAGTGGTTTGGAAATAGCAAAGTGCTACTTGTACTTATTGCCCTATAACTTGCAAAAAAAGCAAAGAACGTGCAAACATTGGGTATTTCTAAACTCAGGACAAAATTTATAAACTATTTAGCATGGGTGTTTTTTGGTGATTGTAGATGTGTAACAGATGTTGGGGGTCAAAGTTAGAAAAAGTGTGGTTTTTTTCATTTTTTCCTCATATTTTATAAAAATAGGAGTACATTAGAAATTTGCATTAAATAGTGTGCTCTATCTGAATCATGGAAGTTTAAATTTGACTAGACTGTTCCTTTAATTTTGACTTTCCTATCCCTTTAAGTAGTTGCACAGTGTATCTGGGTCATATGAATGATTAGCTATGACTAATTCATGTTTAAGGGATGATAGAAATGTTCCTGTTCTCATGGAGATAATGAAGACTACTCCACATTTAACATGTAGGATTACTTGCATGCAAGATGTATTGCACCTGGGTGGGTATAAATCATGGATATAATCATAGGATATAATCTCTCAAAAGGAAATGTTTTTTGCAGAAATTAATGCGGGCGTGCTTGTTAACTGTAATGATGTGTATGCTTTATGTTATAGTTTAAGTTCAATAGTTATGCTTAGTTCACTCTGTGCACTACAAACAGTTAACATTTTAGTCATGTGATTGGAAGGGGCGGGCAGTTATTTGTTAAGATGGATGCTGCTGAATAAAGTCTGTATTCTTGTTCTCTCTCATTGCTGTTTGCTAATACATTATAAAGAACATCACATGGTACCAGAAGTGGGGTGAAAAGTGACATGGCAGCAAACAGCAACACAAAGAACATTCCTTCTCTGGATTTAGAGTCAGGGAACATTTCTGACAATTGGTCAAAATGGAGGGAGCTGATTGAACTTGTGTTTGCAGGCCCAGATGCAGACAGATGGACTGATCAACAGAAGGCAGCACACTTTCTGATATGTGTGGGACAAAAGGGACGTGATGTATGCAGAGCCTGGCAGGCAAGTGGGGATATCACTGCAGATGACAAACAAAAAACAGAGGTATTGTTTGCAAAGTTTGAAGCATACTGCAATCCAAGGAAAAACATGACAGTGCAGAGGAAAATGTTTTATGAGAGGAATCAGTGTGGAGGTGAATCTGTGGATGAATGGGTGACACAGCTGCGCTTGCTTGCCAAAGACTGTGCTTTTTATGATGCAGGTGATATGATAAAAGACCGTATTCTGATGGGCAGTAAGTTTAAAGAAGTTCAGGAAAAGCTGCTGCAGGAAGAAGATTTAAATCTTGAGAAAGCCATCAGGATTGCTAGAGCATATGAAATGTCAAGAAAGGACATGCAGGTACTGGAAGGAACACAACACCAGATCAGTGCTATAGAAAATCAAAGCAGCAGATACTGGCAAGAAAGAGGACACAAGGGGATAAAAGGCAAGTGGGACACTGGGACAAGTAACACACAAGCAACCTGTGGCTACTGTGGAAACATGCACAACAAAAATGCTGCCTGTCCTGCAAGGTGGCAGATATGTAATAAATGCAAGAAAAGAGGACATTTTGCCAGGGTGTGTAAACTGTTTTCACATATTGCAAGGACACAAACACAGGCTGTACACGCCATAGAGGACAATGATGACAATGCAGGGTTAGACTCAGATTGCACCCCAATATATCTTGCAGCAGTACAGAAATCACACAAGTCTGCAGATGAAGCAAATGTAACCCTACAGATAGGGGCTCACAAAACTCCAGTCACATTCAAAATAGATACAGGGGCACAAGTAAACTGTGTGCCAAGCCACACATACCTGGAACTCCTTAGAAATGAATTCCCCTTAGAGACTCAAGACCTACCAAAACTGTTGGGATATGGTGGTGAAAAGCTGAAAGTGATGGGTCGCTGCCATGCAAAATGTTTTTACAAGGGATCTGAAAAGGTCTTACAATTGTTTGTGATAGAAACAAAAGCCCCAGCAGTATTAGGTCTAAAAACAAGTAAAGATATTGGACTTGTAAAGATCATTATGGCTGTGGATGGTGGGTGCAGCGAACTGTCAAAGGACAACATTAAGCATGAGTACAGTGATCTATTCAAAGGCCTAGGGTGCCTCCCGGGGATTAGCCGCATACGTATAAAAGAGGGTGCACAGCCTGTCATTCATGCCCCAAGGAAAATACCTCTATCCCTTGAGGCTAAAGTCAAACAAGAACTAACTAGGATGGAGAAGTTGGGGGTAGTAAAAAAGGTCACAGAACCATCAGAATGGGTCAGTTCTATGGTTGTGGTAGAGAAGAAAAACACAGGCGCAATTCGTATTTGCATTGACCCACGTGATTTGAACAAAGTAATAATGAGAGAACACTACAAACTCCCCACCATAGATGATATAGCTCACAAGCTAGTAGGAGCAACAGTGTTTAGTGTACTAGATGCACAATCTGGTTACTGGCAATTGCGTCTTGATGAACCCAGCAGTCACCTGACCACTTTCAACTCCCCCTTTGGACGATGGCGTTTCACAAGGGTACCTTTCGGCATTGCTTCTGCTCAGGAGATATTTCAAAAGAAATCACATGAGTTGATTGCTGGTCTACATGGTGTTGAAGTAATAATTGATGATTTGCTGGTTTATGGAAAGGATCGTACAGAACATGACAAAAACCTTATTGCCTTACTCAAGCGGTGTCGGGAGAAAAATCTTAAACTCAATCCAAACAAAATGCAAATTGGGGTAGAAGAGGTTACATATTTTGGACACCTTCTAACCAAAGAGGGTTTAAAGCCTGATCCAAAGAAGATAACAGCAGTTATTAGCATGAAGGCCCCATCCTCCAGGAAGGAACTAGAGACATCATTAGGCATTTTTAATTATCTATCCAAGTTTTCTCAGGGCCTCGCTCAGCTGACAGCCCCACTACGTGCATTGCTACAAAGGGATGCTATTTGGTCTTGGGACGCAAACATGGAAAAGACATTTGAGAAAGTAAAAAAACTGATCACTAAACATCCAGGGCCAATACTGAAATATTTTGACGTAAACTGCAACACTGTGCTTCAAGTGGATGCATCCCAGTTTGGGTTAGGTGCTGTGCTAATGCAACAAGGACATCCTGTTGCATATGCTTCACGAGCTCTGACAACAACACAAGCCAATTATGCTCAAATTGAGAAGGAGATGTTGGCCATTGTAAATGGATGTGAGAAATTTCACCAGTATATCTATGGTCGCCCAGTGGTTGTGGAAACTGATCACAAACCATTGGAGTACATCATGCAAAAACCACTATCTGCTATACCTCCTCGCCTGCAGAGGATGGTTATGAAACTACAACAGTATGATCTCACAGTGAAATATAAACCAGGAAAGGAAATTCCGATGGCAGATACGCTGTCTAGGGTGTTTCCAGAAGGACATGAAGCACGGGATGAACCTGAATTGGAAGAACAGGTACATACAGTACTAGTAAATATTCCAATAGCTGATGTACGGCTGGAAAAAATTAGACAAGATACCAAACAAGATAAAGTACTAGAAAAACTAATTCGTGTCATGTGCAATGGCTGGCCAGAAAAACGAAAGAAGCTTTCTCCTGAGTTGCAGGGATTCTGGCCTGTGAGAAATGAACTATCCTTTCATACGGATATCATATTCATGGGTGACCGTATTGTTATTCCTAAATCACAGCAGGCAGAAATATTGGAGCAAATTCACCAGGGACATTTGGGCATTACTCTTTGTAAGCGCAGAGCACGGGATGTGGTTTACTGGCCTAATTTGGACCTTGATATTGAGACACTTGTGAAGACATGTGAAACCTGCCAGACATTTCAAAAAAACAATGCAAAAGAACCTCTCACACCATGGAACACTCCTTCACGGGCATGGCAGAGACTGGCCACAGATATTTTTCATTTTGAGGACAACCACTACCTGATAGTAGTAGATTACTACAGCAAATTCTTTGAGTTAGTACAGCTGAGAAATCTAAAAGCATCAGCAATCATATGGGCTTTCAAAACAATACTCTCGAGACATGGAGTGTGTGAAGAACTTGTGTCTGATAATGGCCCGCAATTCTCAAGTGCTGAATTCCAGTGCTTTCTGCGTGAATGGGGAGTCAGGCACAAACCAGTAAGTCCGTATCACTCACAGGCCAATGGTTTAGCTGAGAAGTATGTTGGCATAGCCAAATCCATTATCCGAAAAGCACAATCATCAGGGCAGGATGTGTACCTAGGCCTGTTAAACTATCGTGCAACACCCATGGAGGGTTTATGTTCACCTGCACAGCTGCTCATGGGTAGAGCACTGAGGACCACAGTGCCTATTGCACCACAGAAATTGCAGCCTCAGACTATCCCACAGGATCAGGTAACAGGTCAGAGGAACATAAACATGAAAAAGCAAAAGCTGTATTTTGACAAATCTACCAAGTTACTTGGTCCACTCAGGGCTGGGCAAGCTGTGAGACACAGAGTCACTGGGGATACATGGGAACCTGCTCGAATTGTCAGTGAAGCTAATTCACCAAGGTCATATATAATCAAAACCAAGTGTGGACAGAAACTGAGACGCAACAGGCGTCATCTTCGACCAGACACTGCAGCTGATACTCTACTCGAGGAACCAAGCAGCAATGACAATAAAGAGCAAAGCAATGAATGCACAGAATTCCCTATCATGGATGTAAAGTCTACTGAGGACTTTGAGGACAACATAAGTGTATCAGCTTGCGATAATGCTGGGAATGACTCTCAACCTGACACTGATTGTACTGCTAGTGAGCCAGCAGTTACTTTCTCTCGTTATGGTCGAGCTATTAAACCAAAAATATGGGAAGACTTTGTCTCATATTAAGTGTTTCATATTTGAAGGGGAAGATGTAATGATGTGTATGCTTTATGTTATAGTTTAAGTTCAATAGTTATGCTTAGTTCACTCTGTGCACTACAAACAGTTAACATTTTAGTCATGTGATTGGAGGGGGCGGGCAGTTATTTGTTAAGATGGATGCTGCTGAATAAAGTCTGTATTCTTGTTCTCTCTCATTGCTGTTTGCTAATACATTATAAAGAACATCACATTAACCTCGAGCACTTTATTCTAAAAGCATTCACAACATTTCTTCCATTCTAGTCTTGGATTGTAACTACATTGTTCCTTAAAGGGACAGAAAACCCCATATTTCTTTCTGTTCATTACTTGAATAGAACATACAATTTTAACCCTTAGTGACCAGACCATTTTTCAATTTTCTTACTGTAAGGACCAGGGCTGTTTTTACATTTCTGCAGTGTTTGTGTTTAGCTGTAATTTTCCTCTTACTCATTTACTGTACCCACACATATTATATACCGTTTTTCTTGCCATTAAATGGACTTTCTAAAGATACCATCATTTTCATCATATCATATAATTTTCTATAACATTTTTTATAAAATATGATGAAAAAAAAAAAACCACAAACACTTTTTGACCCCCAAAATCTGTTTCACATCTACAACCACCAAAAAAACACCCATGCTAAATAGTTTCTAAATTTTGTCCTGAGTTTAGAAATACCCAATGTTTACATGTTCTTTGCTTTTTTTGCAAGTTATAGGGCAATAAGTACAAATAGCACTTTGCTATTTCCAAACCATTATTTTTCAAAATTAACGATAGTTACATTGTAACACTGATATTTGTCAGGAATCCCTGAATAACTATTCACATGTATATATTTTTTTAGTAGACAACCCTATCACCTAGATTTAGAGTTCTGCGTTAGCTGTCAAAAGAAGCGTTAAGGGGTCCTAACGCTGCTTTTTACCACCCGCTGGTATTTAGAGTCAGGCAGGAAAGGGTCTAACGCTCACTTCCCTACCGCGATTCCAGGCTACCGCAGATCCCCTTACGCCAATTGCGTATCCTATCTTTTCAATGGGATCTGCCTAACGCCGGTATTTGGAGTCTTGGGAGAAGTGAGCGGTAGACCCTCTACCGACAAGACTCCTACCTCCAAAAAAAGTCAGTAGTTAAGAGCTTTATGGGCTAACGCGTGAATATAAAGCTCTTAACTACTGTGCTCTAAAGTACACTAACACCCATAAACTACCTATGTACCCCTAAACCGAGGCCCCCCCACGCTAATATTTTTTTTTAACCCTTAATCTGCCGACCGGACATCGCCGCCACCTACGTTATACTTATGAACCCCTAATCTGCTGCCCCTAACATCGCCGACCCCTATATTATATTTATTAACCCCTAATCTGCCCCCCCCAACGTCGCCGCTACCTAACTACACTTATTAACCCCTAACCTGCTAACCGGACCTCGCCGCTACTATAATAAATGTATTAACCCCTAAACCGCCGCACTCCCGCCTCGCAAACCCTAGAATAAATAGTATTAACCCCTAATCTGCCCTCCATAACATCGCCGCCACCTACCTACAATTATTAACCCCTAATCTCCCGCCCGCACCATCGCCGCTACTATAATAAAGTTATTAACCCCTAAACCTAACTCTAACCCTAACACCCCCTAACATAAATATAATTTATATTAAACTAAATAATATTCCTAAAATTAACTAAATTATTCCTATTTAAAACTAAATACTTACCTATAAAATAAACCCTAATATAGCTAAAATGTAATTATTTATTACATTGTAGCTATTTTAGGATTTATATTTATTTTACAGGCAACTTTGTATTTATTTTAAATAGTTACAATAGCTATTAAATAGTTAATAACTATTTAATAGCTACCTAGTTAAAATAAATACAAAATTACCTGTAAAATAAATCCTAACCTAAGTTACAATTAAACCTAACTTTATATTTATTTTACAGGCAACTTTGTATTTATTTTAAATAGTTACAATAGCTATTAAATAGTTAATAACTATTTAATAGCTACCTAGTTAAAATAAATACAAAATTACCTGTAAAATAAATCCTAACCTAAGTTACAATTAAACCTAACACTACACTATCATTAAATTAATTAAATAAATTGCCTACAATTACCTACAATTAAATACATTTAAATAAACCCACCCAAACCCCCTTAAATAAACCTAACACTACCCCCCTGAAGATCTCCCTACCTTGAGTCGTCTTCACCCAGCCGGGCCGAAGTCTTCATCCGATGGGGCAGAAGAGGACATTCAGATCGGCAGAAGTCTTCATCCTATCCGGGCAGAAGAGGACATCCAGACCGGCAGACATCTTCATCCAAGCGGCATCTTCTATCTTCATCCATCTGGAGCGGAGCCATCTTCTTCCCAGCCGACGCGGATCCATCCTCTTCATCCGACGTCTACTCGCCGAATGAAGGTTCCTTTAAATGACGTCATCCAAGATGGCGTCCCTCGAATTCCGATTGGCTGATAGGATTCTATCAGCCAATCGGAATTAAGGTAGGAAAAATCTTGATTGGCTGATCCAATCAGCCAATCAGATTGAGCTTGCATTCTATTGGCTGTTCCGATCAGCCAATAGAATGCAAGCTCAATCTGATTGGCTGATTGGATCAGCCAATCGGATTGAACTTGAATCTGATTGGCTGATTGAATCAGCCAATCAGATTTTTCCTACCTTAATTCCGATTGGCTGATAGAATCCTATCAGCCAATCGGAATTCGAGGGACGCCATCTTGGATGACGTCATTTAAAGGAACCTTCATTCGGCGAGTAGGCGTCGGTTGAAGAGGATGGATCTGCGTCGGCTGGGAAGAAGATGGCTCCGCTCCGGATGGATAAAGATAGAAGATGCCGCTTGGATGAAGATGTCTGCCGGTCCGGATGTCCTCTTCTGCCCGGATAGAATGAAGACTTCTGCCGGTCTGGATGTCCTCTTCTGCCCCATCGGATGAAGACTTCGGCCCGGCTGGATGAAGATGACTCAAGGTAGGGAGATCTTCAGGGGGGAAGTGTTAGGTTTATTTAAGGGGGGTTTGGGTGGGTTAGAGTAGGGGTATGTGGGTGGTGGGTTTTAATGTTGGGGGGGGTTGTATTTTTTTTTACAGGCAAAAGAGCTGATTACTTTGGGGAATGCCCAGCAAAAAGCCCTTTTAAGGACTGGTAAAAGAGCTGATTACTTTGTAATGTAGAATAGGGTAGGGACTTTTATTATTATTTTTTTATTATTATTTTATTAGGGGGCTTAGATTAGGTGTAATTAGTTTAAAATTCTTGTAATATTTTTTTATTTTCTGTAATTTAGTGGGGTTTTTGTTGTAGTTTTGTTTATTTAATTGTATTTAATTGTAGGTATTGGTAACTAATTTATTTAATTAATTTAATGATAGTGTAGTGTTAGGTTTAATTGTAACTTAGGTTAGGATTTATTTTACAGGTAATTTTGTAATTATTTTAACTAGGTAGCTATTAAATAGTTAATAACTATTTAATAGCTATTGTACCTAGTTAAAATAAATACAAAGTTGCCTGTAAAATAAATATAAATCCTGAAATAGCTACAATATAATTATTAGTTATATTGTAGCTATCTTAGGGTTTATTTTACAGGTAAGTATTTAGTTTTAAATAGGAATACTTTAGTTAATAAGAGTTAATTTATTTCGTTAGATTAAAATTATATTTAATTTAGGGGGGTGTTAGGGTTAGGGTTAGACTTAGCTTTAGGGGTTAATACATTTATTATATTAGCGGCGAGGTCCGGTCGGCAGATTAGGGGTTAATACTTGAAGTTAGGTGGCGGCGACGTTGGGGGGGGGGGGCAGATTAGGGGTTAATAAATATTATGTAGGTGTCTGTGATGTTGGGGGCAGCAGATTAGGGGTTCATAGGGATAATGTAGGTGGCGGCGGTGTCTGGAGCGGCAGATTAGGGGTTAATTGTGTAATGCAGGTGTCAGCGATAACGGGGTTGGCAGATTAGGGGTTAATAAATGTAAGGTTAGGGGTGTTTAGAATCGGGGTTCATGTTAGGGTGTTAGGTGCAGACTTAGAGAGTGTTTCCCCATAGGAAACAATGGGGCTGCGTTGGGAGCTTAACGCTGCTTTTTTGCAGGTGTTAGGTTTTTTTTTTCAGCCCAAACTGCCCCATTGTTTCCTATGGGGGAATCGTGCACGAGCACGTTTTGCCAGCTTACCGCTACCGTAAGCAACACTGGTATTGAGGGTTGAAGTGGCGGTAAACTCGGCTCAACGCTCCCTTTTTGGAGCCTAACGCAGCCCTTCAGACAACTCTAGATACCAGCGTTGTTTGGAAGCAGCGGTAGGAAAAAAAGCTGCGTTAGGTATGCGGGTCTTTACCGACAAAACTCTAAATCTAGCCGAAAGTATTGATCTAGGCCCATTTTGGTATATTTCATGCCACCATTTCACCGCCAAATGCGATCAAATATATTTTTTTTAACTTTTTCACAAACTTTAGGTTTCTCACTGAAATTATTTACAAACCACTTGTGCAATCATGGCACAAATGGTTGTAAATGCTTCTCTGGGATCCCCTTTGTTCAGAAATAGCAGACATATATGGCTTTGGCATTGCTTTTTGGTAATTAGAAGGCTGCTAAATGCCGCTGCGCAGCAGTGAAGGGGTTAATTAGGTAGCTTGTTGGGTTAATTTTAGCTTTAGTCTAACGATCAGCCTCCCACCTGACACATCCCACCCCCTGATCCCTCCCTGACACCTGTCAAACAGCTCTCTTCCCTCCCCACCCCCCAAAGTTCACCCCCATCTTAAGTACTGGCAGAAAGTCTGCCAGCATAAAAATAAAAGTTTTTTTTCTATATATAGTTTCTGCAGGGTACTATCCCCCCTTACCGCCCAACCGGTACTGGCAGCTGTCTGCCAGTACCCATTTTGCTAATTTTTTTGGATTTTATATATTTTTTATATATAAAAAAAAATGTTTTTCCATAGTGTAGCTGCCCCCTCATTCCCCTACCACACTACCCCCTCCCAGATCATTTTACTAACTAATATCCCCCTCTCCCTCCTTCCCACTTACTACATCTTTTCCGTAGTGTAAGCAGTCCCACCAGCTCCCGCCACTCTCACGCCCCCCTCCCGCACTCCTCCAGCAATGGGCCGCCCACTCGCCTTCCTACTATCCCTTCCACACCACCAACGATCGGCACCATCACTGGCTGATGCAAAGGGTATTGCACAAGGCCTCAACATCGAGGCATCGCTGCAATACCCTGAAAGCAGCTGGAACCGATCACAATCGTTTCCATCGCTTGAAACCCCAGACAGTCGTTAAGGGGTTAAATAACGTACCAATTTACTTTTATTATCAAATTAGCTTCATTCCCTTGTTATCCTTTGCTGAAGGAACAACATTGCACTAATGGCAGCTAGCTGAACACATCTAGTTAGCCAATCACAAGAGACAAATGTTTGCAGGCACCAATCAGCAGCTAGCTCCTAGTAGTGGCAAATATGTGAGTATACCAAGAGAACAAAGCGCATTTGAAAATAGAAGTGAATTTAAAAGTGTCTTAAAATTAAATTCTGTATGTGAATCATGCAAGTTTAATTGTGACTTTCCTATCCCTATCAAAACATGCATTTCTGACTAATTCCTGCACTGCTGTTGTTTAGTAATTGCAACTTAGCCTACTATTGTGCAAGGGACCCCTCCTGCTTATGTGTCTCCCAGTGCACAGCACATTATTAACTCTTGTGGAGACCCCTGAAAATGTTTAAGCAACTTACAGTTTAAGCACGGCTGTAGGCAATGTCTGTATCTTATTGCTTGTATTTGTTGTCTAACTCAGGGCTCGACAAACCCAGGAGCCAGGGGTGAAATTCAATCCTAAATATTCTTACTGGCTCCTAAGTTTTAAACAAGTTTGTCAAGCACTTGTCTAACTAAAGCCTTGCAGGTGGTGTGTAGCTGGTACCTTGCTAATGTTGTATAGCTGAGGCTGTGCTCATGTGGCTGCCACCTTGCAGATGTTGTGTGATGCTTTGCTAGTGAGTATGAAGAATCATTTAGTTGTGAAGGGGCTCCTTGCAGTTGTTTTGTAAGTGACGCTTGGCTATTGAGTGACTAGAGCCATTTAGCTTGTTTCAGGTATTAAATAGTTGATGCAGTTTCTTTTCAGTGTTTTGTGAGTATTTGCAGTTGTTTTAGAAATTATGCCTTGCTAGTGATTACCTAGAACCATATGGTTGTGCAGGAGCTCCTTGTGTTGATGACCTGCTAGTATGGTGTGTAGCTAAATGTGTGCAGGGGTAACTGCATCTTTTCAAAATGAAAAAAGGTCCAGCACTCCCAAATAAAATCCAAAAATGTATTGACAAAACTTAATCAAAGGTGCAGATTAAAAACACCCATCTTACGCGTTTCGACTGTGCGCCTTATTCATAGATTCTTAACTGCATCTTTGCTCATTTGTGAATGGCATCTTTCAGTTGCTCAATTTTCAACTTTCTAATTGTGTAGCTAATACCTGGCTAGTGTACAGTTGCATCTTGTAGGTATTGCCGAATCAAGTGCCCCCCCCCTATTATATGCAAAGCATAAATTGTAAGATCCTTTGGCAAGCATGCAACATGATCTCCTTGTTTCTCCGTTAAACATATTTACCAATGATCCAATTTGGAGCCATTTGCCTTCTTTTTTGTGTAAATCTGCAGATAGCCACACACTATGTCTTTAGGGCGAGTACCATTAGCTCAGGGTTTCTTCTTTTTGCATCAGATATGTTCATATGAATTCAGACCGCAATATTAAACCTTTTTAGCAGCTCCAGTAGAATAAAAAAAGTCCCATCTCATCAGCGGTAGAACAAGGATGTAATTTTCCATTACATGACTGAAGTAATATATATAATGTATATGATGTTTTTTATGGTGCTGTTTATGATGTTTATTTTAATTTTTCTTTGCAGGGTCCTCCTGGTTCACCAGGTCTTCCTGGTCCCCCTGGGAAGAGAGGTCCGCGGGTATGTACATGCTATTAATCTCTTCTATATCCCCTCAACAACTAGTTCAGGAGTTTTCTTCTAGCAATATTGAACATCTGTTTTTAGCATATCAGAAAGTAATATAATAACATAGGATAGTAATTTGTTTCAGAGGATACTGACTGACTTTGCAGACTTTTGTGATGACTTTTTACTGAGCTTGCTATTTTTTTGTAGTTCACTCTAGTCATCCTCATGCCTGTATGATTCCAGCCAGGAAAATAAGTAGAAATAACTGGGTCTTGGTTTAAAGCACTTTTCTCACTTTATAAATAAAGAAACGCACACATAGGGGCTGATTTATCAATGTCTGTCCGACATGATACGCTTGATAAATCGGCCCCATAGATTAAGGGATGTTTATCTATATAAATATACAAAAGTATGATTATTTATAAGCTGTGGACTCAATTGTTACTTATTATTATCTGTCTAGCGTTTGATTTAGGCGGTTATCTGTGGGAGTCTCATGATTTAAAGGGACAGTATACACCCATTTTCATATAACTGCCTGTAATAGACACTATTATAAAGAAGAATATGCACAGATACCGATCTAAAAATCCAGTGTAAAACCTTTTAAAAACTTACTTAGAAGCTCCATGTTTAGCACTGTTGATGAGGATAGGCTGGGACACCCACTGTAATAGGCTGGGGAAGCAGGAACAGGCAGACACCCCCTGCATATGAAAAGACCCATTACACAATCAGGAGTCTGTAGACATCAGTATAGATCTAAAACTTTGGGGTTTGGTAGGGAGTCTGAAAATCAGCACAATGTTATTTAAAAATAAGCTAAATTATAACTTTTTACAAAAATACATTATTATAAAGGTAATATTCACTCATGCCATGCTGTCTGTTTATCATTATAATGAAATGTTTCTATAGGTAACTTTTATTTGTGGTGAAAAATTATTTCTTATTTTCTGTGTCCATATAAACAGAGTGCTGCAGTACTGGGCTTCAAAATACAGTCCCCTTTTTTGCCCATATGTTATAAATGCCTGGAACATTTTGACAGTTTTCAGCTAGACAGCTCTAGTTCATGTGTGCCATATACATAACATTGTGCTCACTCCCTTGGAGTTACCTAGGAGTCAGTATTGATTGGATAACATGCAAGTCTGTCAAAAGAACGGAGATTAAAGGGCAGTCTGCAGTGGCTTAGACACAAGGTAATCACAGAGGTAAAAAGTATAACCGTATTGGTTATGCAAAACTGAGGAATGGGTAATAAAGGGATAATTTATCTTTCTGAACAATAACAATTCGGGTGTGGACTGTCCCTTTAAACAAAAGTTGACTTCTGTGAGGCTCCTCATATGGCCTAATGGCAGCCACATTATTGAGAATTGCTATTTCACATGGACCCACAAAACCAAAAATATACTATTTTATACTGAAAATAAATATTTAAAAGTAATATTACTTAGAAGCACAGAAATGTCTTGTACATTAGACTACAACATACAAGTCAATGCTACCAGTCAATATGCATTCTAGTGATAGTTAAGTTTTACTCCTGATATATAGCACATTTTGTCTGTATTAGACCCACATTGTAAAGATTGCAATGTGTCTTTTAAACAATAACTTTAAAAATAAATTAGTGATATGAGACAGGAGATAGGTTTGTGATATGCATGGGTCATTAGTGATATGATACAGGAGATAGGTTTGTGATATGCATGGGTCATTAGTGATATGAGGCAGGAGAGAGGTTTGTGATATGCATGGGTCATTAGTGATATGAGACAGGAGAGAGGTTTGTGATATGCATGGGTCATTAGTGATATGAGACAGGAGATAGGTTTGTGATATGCATGGGTCATTAGTGATATGAGACAGGAGATAGGTTTGTGATATGCATGGGTCATTAGTGATATGAGGCAGGAGAGAGGTTTGTGATATGCATGGGTCATTAGTGATATGAGACAGGAGAGAGGTTTGTGATATGCATGGGTCATTAGTGATATGAGACAGGAGAGAGGTTTGTGATATGCATGGGTCATTAGTGATATGAGACAAGAGATAGGTTTGTGATATGCATGGGTCATTAGTGATATGAGACAAGAGTGAGGTTTGTGATATGCATGGGTCATTAGTGATATGAGACAGGAGAGAGGTTTGGGATATGCATGGGTCATTAGTGATATGAGACAGGAGATAGGTTTGGGATATGCATGGGTCATTAGTGATATGAGACAGGAGAGAGGTTTGTGATATGCATGGGTCATTAGTGATATGAGACAGGAGAGAGGTTTGTGATATGCATGGGTCATTAGTGATATGAGACAGGAGAGAGGTTTGTGATATGCATGGGTCATTAGTGATATGAGACAGGAGAGAGGTTTGTGATATGCATGGGTCATTAGTGATATGAGACAGGAGAGAGGTTTTTGATATGCATGGGTCATTAGTGATATGAGACAGGAGAGAGGTTTGTTATATGCATGGGTCATTAGTGATATGAGGCAGGAGAGAGGTTTGTGATATGCATGGATCATTAGTGATATGAGACAGGAGAGAGGTTTGTGATATGCATGGGTCATTAGTGATATGAGGCAGGAGAGAGGTTTGTGATATGAATGGGTCATTAATGATATGAGACAGGAGATAGGTTTGTGATATGCATGGGTCATTAGTGATATGAGACAGGAGATAGGTTTGTGATATGCATGGGTCATTAGTGATATGAGACAGGATATAGGTTAGTGATATGCATGGGTCATTAGTGATATGAGACAGGATATAGGTTTGTGATATGCATGGGTCATTAGTGATATGAGACAGGAGAGAGGTTTGTGATATGCATGGGTCATTAGTGATATGAGACAGGAGAGAGGTTTGTGATATGCATCGGTCATTAGAGATATGAGGCAGGAGATAGGTTAGTGATATGCATGGGTCATTAGTGATATGAGACAGGAGAGAGGTTTGTGATATGCATGGGTCATTAGTGATATGAGACAGGAGAGAGGTTTGTGATATGCATCGGTCATTAGAGATATGAGGCAGGAGATAGGTTAGTGATATGCATGGGTAATTAGTGATATGAGACAGGATATAGGTTTGTGATATGCATGGGTCATTAGTGATATGAGGCAGGAGATAGGTTTGTGATATGCATGGGTCATTAGTGATACGAGACAGGAGAGAGGTTTGTGATATGCATGGGTCATTAGTGATATGAGACAGGAGATAAGTTTGTGATATGCATGGGTCATTAGTGATATGAGACAGGAGATAAGTTTGTGATAAGCATGGGTCATTAGTGATATGAGAGGAGATAGGTTTGTGACATGTATGGGTCATTAGTGATATGAGGCAGGAGATAGGTTAGTGATATGCATGGGTCATTAGTGATATGAGACAGGAGAGAGGTTTGTGATATGCATGGGTCATTAGTGATACGAGACAGGAGATAGGTTTGTGATATGCATGGGTCATTAGTGATATGAGGCAGGAGAGAGGTTTGTGATATGCATGGATCATTAGTGATATGAGACAGGAGAGAGGTTTGTGATATGCATGGGTCATTAGTGATATGAGACAGGAGAGAGGTTTGTGATATGCATGGGTCATTAGTGATATGAGACAGGAGAGAGGTTTGTGATATGAATGGGTCATTAATGATATGAGACAGGATATAGGTTTGTGATATGCATGGGTCATTAGTGATATGAGACAGGATATAGGTTTGTGATATGCATGGGTCATTAGTGATATGAGACAGGAGAGAGGTTTGTGATATGCATCGGTCATTAGTGATATGAGACAGGAGAGATGTTTGTGATATGCATGGGTCATTAGTGATATGAGACAGGAGAGAGGTTTGTGATATAAGCGGGTCATTAGTGATATGAGGCAGGAGAGAGGTTTGTGATATGCATGGATCATTAGTGATATGAGACAGGAGAGAGGTTTGTGATATGCATGGGTCATTAGTGATGAGACAGGAGAGAGGTTTGTGATATGAATGGGTCATTAATGATATGAGACAGGAGATAGGTTTGTGATATGCATGGGTCATTAGTGATATGAGACAGGAGATAGGTTTGTGATATGCATGGGTCATTAGTGATATGAGACAGGATATAGGTTTGTGATATGCATGGGTCATTAGTGATATGAGACAGGATATAGGTTTGTGATATGCATGGGTCATTAGTGATATGAGACAGGAGAGAGGTTTGTGATATGCATGGGTCATTAGTGATATGAGACAGGAGAGAGGTTTGTGATATGCATCGGTCATTAGAGATATGAGGCAGGAGATAGGTTAGTGATATGCATGGGTCATTAGTGATATGAGACAGGAGAGAGGTTTGTGATATGCATGGGTCATTAGTGATATGAGACAGGAGAGAGGTTTGTGATATGCATCGGTCATTAGAGATATGAGGCAGGAGATAGGTTAGTGATATGCATGGGTAATTAGTGATATGAGACAGGATATAGGTTTGTGATATGCATGGGTCATTAGTGATATGAGGCAGGAGATAGGTTTGTGATATGCATGGGTCATTAGTGATACGAGACAGGAGAGAGGTTTGTGATATGCATGGGTCATTAGTGATATGAGACAGGAGATAAGTTTGTGATATGCATGGGTCATTAGTGATATGAGACAGGAGATAAGTTTGTGATAAGCATGGGTCATTAGTGATATGAGAGGAGATAGGTTTGTGACATGTATGGGTCATTAGTGATATGAGGCAGGAGATAGGTTAGTGATATGCATGGGTCATTAGTGATATGAGACAGGAGAGAGGTTTGTGATATGCATGGGTCATTAGTGATACGAGACAGGAGATAGGTTTGTGATATGCATGGGTCATTAGTGATATGAGGCAGGAGAGAGGTTTGTGATATGCATGGATCATTAGTGATATGAGACAGGAGAGAGGTTTGTGATATGCATGGGTCATTAGTGATATGAGACAGGAGAGAGGTTTGTGATATGCATGGGTCATTAGTGATATGAGACAGGAGAGAGGTTTGTGATATGAATGGGTCATTAATGATATGAGACAGGATATAGGTTTGTGATATGCATGGGTCATTAGTGATATGAGACAGGATATAGGTTTGTGATATGCATGGGTCATTAGTGATATGAGACAGGAGAGAGGTTTGTGATATGCATCGGTCATTAGTGATATGAGACAGGAGAGATGTTTGTGATATGCATGGGTCATTAGTGATATGAGACAGGAGAGAGGTTTGTGATATAAGACAGGAGATAGGTTTGTGATATAAGACAGGAGATAGGTTTGTGATATAAGACAGGAGATAGGTTTGTGATATAAGACAGGAGATAGGTTTGTGATATAAGACAGGAGATAGGTTTGTGATATAAGACAGGAGATAGGTTTGTGATATAAGACAGGAGATAGGTTTGTGATATGCATGGGTCATTAGTGATATAAGACAGGAGATAAGTTTGTGATATAAGACAGGAGATAGGTTTGTGATATGCATGGGTCATTAGTGATATGAGACAGGAGATAGGTTTGTGATATGCATGGGTCATTAGTGATATCAGACAGGAGAGAGGTTTGTGATATGCATGGGTCGTTAGTGATATGAGGCAGGAGATAGGTTTGTGATATGCATGGGTCATTAGTGATATGAGACAGGAGATAAGTTTTGGATATGCATGGGTCATTAGTGATATGAGATTGGAGAGAGGTTTGTGATATGCATGGGTCATTAGTGATATGAGACAGGAGATAGGTTTGGGATATGCATGGGTCATTAGTGATATCAGACAGGAGAGAGGTTTGTGATATGCATGGGTCATTAGTGATATGAGTCAGGAGATAGGTTTGTGATATCAGACAGGAGAGAGGTTTGTGATATGCATGGGTCATTAGTGATATCAGGCAGGATATAGGTTTGTGATATGCATGGGTCATTAGTGATATGAGACAGGAGAGAGGTTTGTGATATGCATGGGTCATTAGTGATATGAGATAGGAGAGAGGTTTGTGATATGCATGGGTCATTAGTGATATGAGACAGGAGATAGGTTTGTGATATGCATGGGTCATTAGTGATATCAGACAGGAGAGAGGTTTGTGATATGCATGGGTCATTAGTGATATCAGACAGGAGAGAGGTTTGTGATATGCATGGGTCATTAGTGATATTAGACAGGAGTGAGATTTGTGATATTCATTGGTCATTAGTGATATGAGACAGTAGAGAGGTTTGTGATATGGCACAGAAGATAGGTTTGTGATATGCATGGGTCATTAGTGTTATGAGACAGTAGAGAGGTTTGTGATATGCATGGGTCATTAGTGATATGAGAGAGGATAGAGGTTTGTGATATGCATGGGTCATTAGAGATATGAGACAGGAGAGAGGTTTGTGATAAGCATGCGTCATTAGTGATATGAGACAGGAGAGAGGTTTGTGATATGTATGGGTCATTAGAGATATGAGGCAGGAGATAGGTTAGTGATATGCATGGGTCATTAGTGATATGAGACAGGAGAGAGGTTTGTGATATGCATGGGTCATTAGTGATATGAGACAGGAGATAGGTTTGTGATAAGCATGTGTCATTAGTGATATGAGACAGGAGATAGGTTAGTGATATGCATGGGTCATTAGTGATATGAGACAGGAGAGAGGTTTGTGATATGCATGGTTCATTAGTGATAAGAGACAGGAGAGAGGTTTGTGATATGTATGGGTCATTAGTGATATGAGGCAGGAGATAGGTTAGTGATATGCATGGGTCATTAGTGATATGAGACAGGAGAGAGGTTTGTGATATGCATGGTTCATTAGTGATAAGAGACAGGAGAGAGGTTTGTGATATGCATGAGGGTCATTAGTGATATGAGACAGGAGATAGGTTTGTGATAAGCATGCGTCATTAGTGATATGAGACAGGAGAGAGGTTTGTGATATGCATGGGTCATTAGTGATATGAGACAGGATATAGGTTTGTGATAAGCATGGGTCATTAGTGATATGAGACAGGAGAGAGGTTTGTGATATGCATGGGTCATTAGTGATATGAGAAAGGAGATAGGTTTGTGATGAGAATGTGTCATTAGTGATATGAGACAGGAGAGAGGTTTGTGATATGCATGGGTCATTAGTGATATGAGACAGGATATAGGTTTGTGATAAGCATGGGTCATTAGTGATATGAGACAGGAGAGAGGTTTGTGATATGCATGGGTCATTAGTGATATGAGACAGGAGAGAGGTTTGTGATTTGCATGGATCATTAGTGATATGAGACAGGAGAGATGTTTGTGATATGCATGAGGGTCATTAGTGATATGAGACAGGAGAGATGTTTGTGATAAGCATGGGTCATTAGTGATATGAGACAGGAGAGAGGTTTGTGATATGCATGGGTCATTAGTGATATGAGACAGGAGAGAGGTTTGTGATATAAGACAGGAGATAGGTTTGTGATATAAGACAGGAGATAGGTTTGTGATATAAGACAGGAGATAGGTTTGTAATATGCATGGGTCATTAGTGATATAAGACAGGAGATAGGTTTATGATATAAGACAGGAGATAGGTTTGTGATATGCATGGGTCATTAGTGATATGAGACAGGAGATAGGTTTGTGATATGCATGGGTCATTAGTGATATCAGACAGGAGAGAGGTTTGTGATATGCATGGGTCGTTAGTGATATGAGGCAGGAGGTAGGTTTGTGATATGCATGGGTCATTAGTGATATGAGACAGGAGATAAGTTTTGGATATGCATGGGTCATTAGTGATATGAGATAGGAGAGAGGTTTGTGATATGCATGGGTCATTAGTGATATGAGACAGGAGATAGGTTTGGGATATGCATGGGTCATTATTGATACGAGACATGAGAGAGGTTTGTGATATGAGACAGTAGAGAGGTTTGTGATATGCATGGGTCATTAGTGATATCAGACAGGAGAGAGGTTTGTGATATGCATGGGTCATTAGTGATATCAGGCAGGAGATAGGTTTGTGATATGCATGGGTCATTAGTGATATGAGTGATATGAGACAGGAGATAAGTTTGGGATATGCATGGGTCATTAGTGATATGAGACAGGAGAGAGGTTTGTGATATGCATGGGTCATTAGTGATATGAGACAGGAGAGAGGTTTGTGATATGCATGGGTCATTAGTGATATCAGACAGGAGAGATGTTTGTGATATGCCTGGGTCATTAGTGATATGAGACAGGAGATAGGTTTGTGATATAAGACAGGAGAGAGGTTTGTGATATGCATAGGTCATTAGTGATATGAGGCAGGAGATAGGTTTGTGATATGCATGGGTCATTAGTGATATCAGACAGGAGAGAGGTTTGTGATATGCATGGGTCATTAGTGATATGAGACAGGAGATAGGTTTGTGATATACGACAGGAGATAGGTTTGTGATATGCATGGGTCATTAGTGATATGAGACAGGAGATAGGTTTGTTATATGCATGGGTCATTAGTGATATCAGACAGGAGAGAGGTTTGTGATATGCATGGGTCATTAGTGATATGAGACAGGAGATAGGTTTGTGATATGCATGGGTCATTAGTGATATGAGGCAGGAGATAGGTTTGGGATATGCATGGGTCATTATTGATACGAGACAGGAGAGAGATTTGTGATATGAGACAGAAAATAGGTTTGTGATATACATGAGGGTCATTAGTGATATAAGACAGTAGAGAGGTTTGTGATAAGCATGGGTTATTAGTGATATGAGACAGGAGAGAGGTTTGTGATATGCATGGGTCATTAGTGATATGAGACAGTAGAGAGGTTTGTGATATGCATGGGTCATTAGTGATATGAGACAGGAGAGAGGTTTGTGATATGCATGGGTCATTAGTGATATTAGACAGGAGTGAGATTTGTGATATACATTGGTCATTAGTGATATGAGACAGTAGAGAGGTTTGTGATATGGCACAGAAGATAGGTTTGTGATATGCATGGGTCATTAGTGTTATGAGACAGGAGAGAGGTTTGTGATTTGCATGGATCATTAGTGATATGAGACAGGAGAGATGTTTGTGATATGCATGAGGGTCATTAGTGATATGAGACAGGAGAGATGTTTGTGATAAGCATGGGTCATTAGTGATATGAGACAGGAGAGAGGTTTGTGATATGCATGGGTCATTAGTGATATGAGACAGGAGAGAGGTTTGTGATATAAGACAGGAGATAGGTTTGTGATATAAGACAGGAGATAGGTTTGTGATATAAGACAGGAGATAGGTTTGTGATATAAGACAGGAGATAGGTTTGTAATATGCATGGGTCATTAGTGATATAAGACAGGAGATAGGTTTATGATATAAGACAGGAGATAGGTTTGTGATATGCATGGGTCATTAGTGATATGAGACAGGAGAGAGGTTTGTGATATGCATGGGTCGTTAGTGATATGAGGCAGGAGATAGGTTTGTGATATGCATGGGTCATTAGTGATATGAGACAGGAGATAAGTTTTGGATATGCATAGGTCATTAGTGATATGAGATAGGAGAGAGGTTTGTGATATGCATGGGTCATTAGTGATATGAGACAGGAGATAGGTTTGGTATATGCATGGGTCATTATTGATACGAGACATGAGAGAGGTTTGTGATATGAGACAGTAGAGAGGTTTGTGATATGCATGGGTCATTAGTGATATCAGACAGGAGAGAGGTTTGTGATATGCATGGGTCATTAGTGATATGAGACAGGAGATAGGTTTGTGATATAAGACAGGAGATAGGTTTATGATATAAGACAGGAGATAGGTTTGTGATATGCATGGGTCATTAGTGATATGAGACAGGAGAGAGGTTTGTGATATGCATGGGTCGTTAGTGATATGAGGCAGGAGATAGGTTTGTGATATGCATGGGTCATTAGTGATATGAGACAGGAGATAAGTTTTGGATATGCATGGGTCATTAGTGATATGAGATAGGAGAGAGGTTTGTGATATGCATGGGTCATTAGTGATATGAGACAGGAGATAGGTTTGGGATATGCATGGGTCATTATTGATACGAGACATGAGAGAGGTTTGTGATATGAGACAGTAGAGAGGTTTGTGATATGCATGGGTCATTAGTGATATCAGACAGGAGAGAGGTTTGTGATATGCATGGGTCATTAGTGATATGAGACAGGAGATAGGTTTGGGATATGCATGGGTCATTATTGATACGAGACATGAGAGAGGTTTGTGATATGAGACAGTAGAGAGGTTTGTGATATGCATGGGTCATTAGTGTTATGAGACAGTAGAGAGGTTTGTGATATGCATGGGTCATTAGTGTTATGAGACAGTAGAGAGGTTTGTGATATGCATGGGTCATTAGTGATATCAGACAGGAGAGAGGTTTGTGATATGCATGGGTCATTAGTGATATGAGTGATATGAGACAGGAGATAAGTTTGGGATATGCATGGGTCATTAGTGATATGAGACAGGAGAGAGGTTTGTGATATGCATGGGTCATTAGTGATATGAGACAGGAGAGAGGTTTGTGATATGCATGGGTCATTAGTGATATCAGACAGGAGAGATGTTTGTGATATGCCTGGGTCATTAGTGATATGAGACAGGAGATAGGTTTGTGATATAAGACAGGAGAGAGGTTTGTGATATGCATGGGTCATTAGTGATATGAGACAGGAGAGAGGTTTGTGATATGCATAGGTCATTAGTGATATGAGGCAGGAGATAGGTTTGTGATATGCATGGGTCATTAGTGATATCAGACAGGAGAGAGGTTTGTGATATGCATGGGTCATTAGTGATATGAGACAGGAGATAGGTTTGTGATATACGACAGGAGATAGGTTTGTGATATGCATGGGTCATTAGTGATATGAGACAGGAGATAGGTTTGTGATATCAGACAGGAGATAGGTTTGTGATAAGCATGGGTCATTAGTGATATGAGACAGGAGAGAGGTTTGTGATATGCATAGGTCATTAGTGATATGAGGCAGGAGATAGGTTTGTGATATGCATGGGTCATTAGTGATATCAGACAGGAGAGAGGTTTGTGATATGCATGGGTCATTAGTGATATGAGACAGGAGATAGGTTTGTGATATACGACAGGAGATAGGTTTGTGATATGCATGGGTCATTAGTGATATGAGTAGTGTGATAGGAGCGCCTAAAGGTGGATTCCTGCTGCTAAAAAAGTTCTTCCCTCAAAGAGAACTAAATGGTGGATAAGAAGAAAAAATGGGGTTTATTTAGCAGCGCTAAAAAAAGCTAGGGAATGATGATACCAATCTAATTTATGTTTTATACAATCTATTTTATTTAAAAATTCTTATAACACATAAAAACAACAGCAAATGCTTTTCCTAATTAATAAAGGGACGTCTCCCTTATACAACACTTATAAAAACAGACTAGAACCATATAATCCTAGAATTTCAGGTATAAAGGAATTAATTCTATAGATAACATATGGCAAGCAACAAATTTCTAAGATAAATGGTGAATTAAATATTTAAAAGGCACAAATGTATCAATCCTAATAGCTTTACAGTTCTTCAGTAACAAATTCAGTTATAAAGTTACACAGTTAAAGACATCAAGGTATTCATCTGTTAAATTAACCATTTCCATTAACCACGATTGCTTTGGCACCTAAATCAGAATATTGGCTGTTTTTTGCCTTTTTAACTATCCAGCACACCTGAGCCAATTATATGTCCAAGGAAAGTAACTGTGTAACTTTATAACTGTATTTGTTACTGAAGAACTGTAAAGCTATTAGGATTGATACATTTGTGCCTTTTAAATATTTAATTCACCATTTATCTTAGAAATTTGTTGCTTGCCATATGTTATCTATAGAATTAATTCCTTTATACCTGAAATTCTAGGATTATATGGTTCTAGTCTGTTTTTATAAGTGTTGTATAAGGGAGACGTCCCTTTATTAATTAGGAAAAGCATTTGCTGTTGTTTTTATGTGTTATAAGAATTTTTAAATAAAATAGATTGTATAAAACATAAATTAGATTGGTATCATCATTCCCTAGCTTTTTTTAGCGCTGCTAAATAAACCCCATTTTTTCTCATTAGTGATATGAGACAGGAGATAGGTTTGTTATATGCATGGGTCATTAGTGATATCAGACAGGAGAGAGGTTTGTGATATGCATGGGTCATTAGTGATATGAGACAGGAGATAGGTTTGTGATATGCATGGGTCATTAGTGATATGAGGCAGGAGATAGGTTTGGGATATGCATGGGTCATTATTGATACGAGACAGGAGAGAGATTTGTGATATGAGACAGAAAATAGGTTTGTGATATACATGAGGGTCATTAGTGATATAAGACAGTAGAGAGGTTTGTGATAAGCATGGGTTATTAGTGATATGAGACAGGAGAGAGGTTTGTGATATGCATGGGTCATTAGTGATATGAGACAGTAGAGAGGTTTGTGATATGCATGGGTCATTAGTGATATGAGACAGGAGAGAGGTTTGTGATATGCATGGGTCATTAGTGATATTAGACAGGAGTGAGATTTGTGATATACATTGGTCATTAGTGATATGAGACAGTAGAGAGGTTTGTGATATGGCACAGAAGATAGGTTTGTGATATGCATGGGTCATTAGTGTTATGAGACAGTAGAGAGGTTTGTGATATGCATGGGTCATTAGTGATATGAGACAGTAGAGAGGTTTGTGATATGCATGGGTCATTAGTGATATGAGAGAGGATAGAGGTTTGTGATATGCATGGGTCATTAGTGATATGAGACAGGAGAGAGGTTTGTGATATGCATGGGTCATTAGTGATATGAGACAGGAGAGAGGTTTGTGATATGCATGGGTCATTAGTGATATGAGACAGGAGATAGGTTAGTGATATGCATGGGTCATTAGTGATATGAAGCAGAGATAGGTTAGTGATATGCATGGGTCATTAGTGATATAAGACAGGAGATAGGTTTATGATATAAGACAGGAGATAGGTTTGTGATATGCATGGGTCATTAGTGATATGAGACAGGAGAGAGGTTAGTGATATGAGGCAGGAGATAGGTTTGTGATATGCATGGGTCATTAGTGATATGAGACAGGAGATAAGTTTTGGATATGCATGGGTCATTAGTGATATGAGACAGGAGAGAGGTTTGTGATATGCATGGGTCATTAGTGATATGAGGCAGGAGATAGGTTAGTGATATGCATGGGTCATTAGTGATATGAGGCAGGAGATAGGTTAGTGATATGCATGGGTCATTAGTGATATAAGACAGGAGATAGGTTTATGATATAAGACAGGAGATAGGTTTGTGATATGCATGGGTCATTAGTGATATGAGACAGGAGAGAGGTTTGTGATATCAGACAGGAGATAGGTTTGTGATAAGCATGGGTCATTAGTGATATGAGACAGGAGAGAGGTTTGTGATATGCATAGGTCATTAGTGATATGAGGCAGGAGATAGGTTTGTGATATGCATGGGTCATTAGTGATATCAGACAGGAGAGAGGTTTGTGATATGCATGGGTCATTAGTGATATGAGACAGGAGATAGGTTTGTGATATACGACAGGAGATAGGTTTGTGATATGCATGGGTCATTAGTGATATGAGTAGTGTGATAGGAGCGCCTAAAGGTGGATTCCTGCTGCTAAAAAAGTTCTTCCCTCAAAGAGAACTAAATGGTGGATAAGAAGAAAAAATGGGGTTTATTTAGCAGCGCTAAAAAAAGCTAGGGAATGATGATACCAATCTAATTTATGTTTTATACAATCTATTTTATTTAAAAATTCTTATAACACATAAAAACAACAGCAAATGCTTTTCCTAATTAATAAAGGGACGTCTCCCTTATACAACACTTATAAAAACAGACTAGAACCATATAATCCTAGAATTTCAGGTATAAAGGAATTAATTCTATAGATAACATATGGCAAGCAACAAATTTCTAAGATAAATGGTGAATTAAATATTTAAAAGGCACAAATGTATCAATCCTAATAGCTTTACAGTTCTTCAGTAACAAATTCAGTTATAAAGTTACACAGTTAAAGACATCAAGGTATTCATCTGTTAAATTAACCATTTCCATTAACCACGATTGCTTTGGCACCTAAATCAGAATATTGGCTGTTTTTTGCCTTTTTAACTATCCAGCACACCTGAGCCAATTATATGTCCAAGGAAAGTAACTGTGTAACTTTATAACTGTATTTGTTACTGAAGAACTGTAAAGCTATTAGGATTGATACATTTGTGCCTTTTAAATATTTAATTCACCATTTATCTTAGAAATTTGTTGCTTGCCATATGTTATCTATAGAATTAATTCCTTTATACCTGAAATTCTAGGATTATATGGTTCTAGTCTGTTTTTATAAGTGTTGTATAAGGGAGACGTCCCTTTATTAATTAGGAAAAGCATTTGCTGTTGTTTTTATGTGTTATAAGAATTTTTAAATAAAATAGATTGTATAAAACATAAATTAGATTGGTATCATCATTCCCTAGCTTTTTTTAGCGCTGCTAAATAAACCCCATTTTTTCTCATTAGTGATATGAGACAGGAGATAGGTTTGTTATATGCATGGGTCATTAGTGATATCAGACAGGAGAGAGGTTTGTGATATGCATGGGTCATTAGTGATATGAGACAGGAGATAGGTTTGTGATATGCATGGGTCATTAGTGATATGAGGCAGGAGATAGGTTTGGGATATGCATGGGTCATTATTGATACGAGACAGGAGAGAGATTTGTGATATGAGACAGAAAATAGGTTTGTGATATACATGAGGGTCATTAGTGATATAAGACAGTAGAGAGGTTTGTGATAAGCATGGGTTATTAGTGATATGAGACAGGAGAGAGGTTTGTGATATGCATGGGTCATTAGTGATATGAGACAGTAGAGAGGTTTGTGATATGCATGGGTCATTAGTGATATGAGACAGGAGAGAGGTTTGTGATATGCATGGGTCATTAGTGATATTAGACAGGAGTGAGATTTGTGATATACATTGGTCATTAGTGATATGAGACAGTAGAGAGGTTTGTGATATGGCACAGAAGATAGGTTTGTGATATGCATGGGTCATTAGTGTTATGAGACAGTAGAGAGGTTTGTGATATGCATGGGTCATTAGTGTTATGAGACAGTAGAGAGGTTTGTGATATGCATGGGTCATTAGTGATATGAGAGAGGATAGAGGTTTGTGATATGCATGGGTCATTAGTGATATGAGACAGGAGAGAGGTTTGTGATATGCATGGGTCATTAGTGATATGAGACAGGAGAGAGGTTTGTGATATGCATGGGTCATTAGTGATATGAGACAGGAGATAGGTTAGTGATATGCATGGGTCATTAGTGATATGAAGCAGAGATAGGTTAGTGATATGCATGGGTCATTAGTGATATAAGACAGGAGATAGGTTTATGATATAAGACAGGAGATAGGTTTGTGATATGCATGGGTCATTAGTGATATGAGACAGGAGAGAGGTTAGTGATATGAGGCAGGAGATAGGTTTGTGATATGCATGGGTCATTAGTGATATGAGACAGGAGATAAGTTTTGGATATGCATGGGTCATTAGTGATATGAGACAGGAGAGAGGTTTGTGATATGCATGGGTCATTAGTGATATGAGGCAGGAGATAGGTTAGTGATATGCATGGGTCATTAGTGATATGAGGCAGGAGATAGGTTAGTGATATGCATGGGTCATTAGTGATATAAGACAGGAGATAGGTTTATGATATAAGACAGGAGATAGGTTTGTGATATGCATGGGTCATTAGTGATATGAGACAGGAGAGAGGTTTGTGATATGCATGGGTCGTTAGTGATATGAGGCAGGAGATAGGTTTGTGATATGCATGGGTCATTAGTGATATGAGACAGGAGATAAGTTTTGGATATGCATGGGTCATTAGTGATATGAGATAGGAGAGAGGTTTGTGATATGCATGGGTCATTAGTGATATGAGACAGGAGATAGGTTTGGGATATGCATGGGTCATTATTGATACGAGACATGAGAGAGGTTTGTGATATGAGACAGTAGAGAGGTTTGTGATATGCATGGGTCATTAGTGATATCAGACAGGAGAGAGGTTTGTGATATGCATGGGTCATTAGTGATATCAGGCAGGAGATAGGTTTGTGATATGCATGGGTCATTAGTGATATGAGTGATATGAGACAGGAGATAAGTTTGAGATATGCATGGGTCATTAGTGATATGAGACAGGAGAGAGGTTTGTGATATGCATGGGTCATTAGTGATATGAGACAGGAGAGAGGTTTGTTATATGCATGGGTCATTAGTGATATCAGACAGGAGAGAGGTTTGTGATATGCATGGGTCATTAGTGATATCAGACAGGAGAGAGGTTTGTGATATGCATGGGTCATTAGTGATATGAGACAGGAGATAGGTTTGTGATATGCATGGGTCATTAGTGATATGAGGCAGGAGATAGGTTTGGGATATGCATGGGTCATTATTGATACGAGACAGGAGAGAGATTTGTGATATGAGACAGAAAATAGGTTTGTGATATACATGAGGGTCATTAGTGATATAAGACAGTAGAGAGGTTTGTGATAAGCATGGGTTATTAGTGATATGAGACAGGAGAGAGGTTTGTGATATGCATGGGTTATTAGTGATATGAGACAGTAGAGAGGTTTGTGATATGCATGGGTCATTAGTGATATGAGACAGTAGAGAGGTTTGTGATATGCATGGGTCATTAGTGATATGAGACAGGAGAGAGGTTTGTGATATGCATGGGTCATTAGTGATATTAGACAGGAGTGAGATTTGTGATATACATTGGTCATTAGTGATATGAGACAGTAGAGAGGTTTGTGATATGGCACAGAAGATAGGTTTGTGATATGCATGGGTCATTAGTGTTATGAGACAGTAGAGAGGTTTGTGATATGCATGGGTCATTAGTGTTATGAGACAGTAGAGAGGTTTGTGATATGCATGGGTCATTAGTGATATGAGAGAGGATAGAGGTTTGTGATATGCATGGGTCATTAGTGATATGAGACAGGAGAGAGGTTTGTGATATGCATGGGTCATTAGTGATATGAGACAGGAGAGAGGTTTGTGATATGCATGGGTCATTAGTGATATGAGACAGGAGATAGGTTAGTGATATGCATGGGTCATTAGTGATATGAGGCAGGAGATAGGTTAGTGATATGCATGGGTCATTAGTGATATAAGACAGGAGATAGGTTTATGATATAAGACAGGAGATAGGTTTGTGATATGCATGGGTCATTAGTGATATGAGACAGGAGAGAGGTTAGTGATATGAGGCAGGAGATAGGTTTGTGATATGCATGGGTCATTAGTGATATGAGACAGGAGATAAGTTTTGGATATGCATGGGTCATTAGTGATATGAGACAGGAGAGAGGTTTGTGATATGCATGGGTCATTAGTGATATGAGGCAGGAGATAGGTTAGTGATATGCATGGGTCATTAGTGATATGAGGCAGGAGATAGGTTAGTGATATGCATGGGTCATTAGTGATATAAGACAGGAGATAGGTTTATGATATAAGACAGGAGATAGGTTTGTGATATGCATGGGTCATTAGTGATATGAGACAGGAGAGAGGTTTGTGATATGCATGGGTCGTTAGTGATATGAGGCAGGAGATAGGTTTGTGATATGCATGGGTCATTAGTGATATGAGACAGGAGATAAGTTTTGGATATGCATGGGTCATTAGTGATATGAGATAGGAGAGAGGTTTGTGATATGCATGGGTCATTAGTGATATGAGACAGGAGATAGGTTTGGGATATGCATGGGTCATTATTGATACGAGACATGAGAGAGGTTTGTGATATGAGACAGTAGAGAGGTTTGTGATATGCATGGGTCATTAGTGATATCAGACAGGAGAGAGGTTTGTGATATGCATGGGTCATTAGTGATATCAGGCAGGAGATAGGTTTGTGATATGCATGGGTCATTAGTGATATGAGTGATATGAGACAGGAGATAAGTTTGAGATATGCATGGGTCATTAGTGATATGAGACAGGAGAGAGGTTTGTGATATGCATGGGTCATTAGTGATATGAGACAGGAGAGAGGTTTGTGATATGCATGGGTCATTAGTGATATCAGACAGGAGAGATGTTTGTGATATGCCTGGGTCATTAGTGATATGAGACAGGAGATAGGTTTGTGATATAAGACAGGAGAGAGGTTTGTGATATGCATAGTTCATTAGTGATATGAGGCAGGAGATAGGTTTGTGATATGCATGGGTCATTAGTGATATCAGACAGGAGAGAGGTTTGTGATATGCATGGGTCATTAGTGATATGAGACAGGAGATAGGTTTGTGATATACGACAGGAGATAGGTTTGTGATATGCATGGGTCATTAGTGATATGAGACAGGAGATAGGTTTGTTATATGCATGGGTCATTAGTGATATCAGACAGGAGAGAGGTTTGTGATATGCATGGGTCATTAGTGATATGAGACAGGAGATAGGTTTGTGATATGCATGGGTCATTAGTGATATGAGGCAGGAGATAGGTTTGGGATATGCATGGGTCATTATTGATACGAGACAGGAGAGAGATTTGTGATATGAGACAGAAAATAGGTTTGTGATATACATGAGGGTCATTAGTGATATAAGACAGTAGAGAGGTTTGTGATAAGCATGGGTTATTAGTGATATGAGACAGGAGAGAGGTTTGTGATATGCATGGGTCATTAGTGATATGAGACAGTAGAGAGGTTTGTGATATGCATGGGTCATTAGTGATATGAGACAGGAGAGAGGTTTGTGATATGCATGGGTCATTAGTGATATTAGACAGGAGTGAGATTTGTGATATACATTGGTCATTAGTGATATGAGACAGTAGAGAGGTTTGTGATATGGCACAGAAGATAGGTTTGTGATATGCATGGGTCATTAGTGTTATGAGACAGTAGAGAGGTTTGTGATATGCATGGGTCATTAGTGTTATGAGACAGTAGAGAGGTTTGTGATATGCATGGGTCATTAGTGATATGAGAGAGGATAGAGGTTTGTGATATGCATGGGTCATTAGTGATATGAGACAGGAGAGAGGTTTGTGATATGCATGGGTCATTAGTGATATGAGACAGGAGAGAGGTTTGTGATATGCATGGGTCATTAGTGATATGAGGCAGGAGATAGGTTAGTGATATGCATGGGTCATTAGTGATATGAGACAGGAGAGAGGTTTGTGATATGCATGGGTCATTAGTGATATGAGACAGGAGAGAGGTTTGTGATATGCATGGGTCATTAGTGATATGAGACAGGAGAGAGGTTTGTGATATGCATGGGTCATTAGTGATATGAGAGAGGTTTGTGATATGCATGGGTCATTAGTGATATGAAACAAGAGTGAGGATTGTGATATGCATGGTAGTAGGCAGGTTTGGGACATAAGTTGGTCTTTAGAGGTATGAGGCAGTACGGAGGAGTGCAATAGGAATGGCACAGTGTATGTATTGTGTAGCCACTATGTAACCAGTAAGGCATTTAAACATGCAAATAAACAATTAAAGGAGGAACCTGTTACTGGGTGACCATATAAGGAGACCGGAAGGGATTTAGGGAACTTGGTATGAAATTAGACAAACTTTTAGCTGATAGATCATGAGATGGCCATGGCAGCAAGTGTATATTTGATAAGGTAGACAACTTGTTTAGGAGCTAAATAGCCACCTGATACATCAGACAAGCTACGGAGTAGCAAAATGACTAGGGTGTAATAGGAAGAACAAACATTAGCAAAAGGAAGATTATGTCCAGATGGAACTTGGTTAATATAAATATATGCAGATTGTGCTGTTACAAATCTGTGGAGGAGTCTTGTGCAAGCTATCGTTACTTGCCGCACTGCTGTATCCCCAGTAAATTAACCGCAAACTTTTCTTGGTCACTCAGCCATTCTGAACTTGTTCAGTCTTTATTCATAACTCTGGCAAACCAAACTTGGCTCAGGATGGAATATGGCAGATTTGCTATAAATTCACATCCAGTATTTTATTTCCCCTGAATTATCTACAGACTTTCTATTAAGAGGAAAGACAAGAGCCTCTGTGCACATGTAGTGAAGTGGGAAAGATTTATAGTTTGCTGATGAATATGCATGGAAATATATCATCAGTTGTGTTTAGGTCTTTTGTTGTACAAACATTTATTTCTCAGTTCAAGTGTTATGCACAAGGGAACCTGCAAGTACTTTATGCATATGTAGCTAAATCTTTTGTTGTGTAACCAGAGTGGCAGTGGAAGGTCTTCTTAGCACCTCTCTTGTAGGACTTTTTATTGTGCTATTTATCTCAGTCATATCCTTATCAAAGAGACCACCGAGTACTGAGATTCCTTACCAATCCCTTGGTTTTAATAATACAAATCACCCCTTTGCCCTCATGCATTAGTAGCTTTTAAGGACATTTGTACTGGGTGGAAAAAAAATTTGTACAGCTTCTTTCTCCTGTTAAGTGTAGTCAGTCCACGGGTCATCCATTACTTATGGGATTATATCTCCTCCCTAACAGGAAGTGCAAGAGGATCACCCAAGCAGAGCTGCTATATAGCTCCTCCCCTCTACGTCATACCAAGTCATTCTCTTGCACCTAACTAATAGATAGGACGTGTGAGAGGACTGTGGTTATTAAAATTAGTTTTTATATCTTCAATCAAAAGTTTGTTATTTTAAACAGCACCGGAGTGTGTTGTTTTTTCTCAGGCAGCATTAGAAGAAGAATCTACCTGAGTTTGTGTATGATCTTAGCGGTCGTAACTAAGATCCATTTGCTGTTCTCGGCCATTCTGAGGAGTGAGGTAACTTCAGAACAGGGGACAGCGGGCAGGGTTCACCTGCAAGGAGGTATGTTGCAGTATATTATTTTCTAAGGAATGGAATTGACTGAGAAAATACTGCTAATACCCATATAATGTAAGTGCAGCCTTAAATGCAGTAGTAGCGACTGGTATCAGGCTGTTATGTATGTATGTTTACACTTCAGTATTCTGGGGAATGGCACTTCACTGGGATAATACTATATGCATATAACTTTTAGCCTAACTTGCAGTGGGAACGACTAGCAGCAGGCTTTTTAATGACATTCATATTATTTGAGTTACACTGAGGTATTTCTGGGGAATGGAACTTCACTAAGAAAATACTGTATACATTTAACTTATATTTGAGCCCCCACTGCAGTGAAAGCGACTAGCAGCAGGTTTATTAGTATCATTTCATAATTTTATTTTAAAACGTTTTACTGGCATGTTAATCGTTTTTTTCTGAGGTACTTGGTGATAAAAAAATTTGGGCATTATTTTTCCACATGGCTGTCGTTTATTTATGAATAAATTCAGTTTACTGAGCTTCCCCACTGTTATAATATGAGTGGGAGGGGCCTATTTTGGCGCTTTCTTGCGCAGTAAGAATTCAGTCACAGTCTTCCTATTCCTTCCTCCATGATCCAGGACGTCTCTACAGAGCCCAGGGGTCTCCAAAACTAGTTTTGAGGGAGGTAGTCACTCACAGCAGACCTGTGAGACTGTGCTTTTGACTGTGATAAAACGTTTATATTCTGTTATCCGTTTTTTGGGTATTAAGGGGTTAATCATCGATTTGCTGGTGGGTGCAATCCTTTGCTAACTTATTGCATTTACTGTGAAAATTTGGTTGCTATAACAAATTTGGTTCATTGTAATTTCAACTGTGACAGTTTATTGGTGCTTCTTAAAGGCACAGTAACGTTTTTTATATTGCTTGTAAATTTATTTCAAAAGTATTTTCCAAGCTTGCTAGTTTCATTGCTAGTCTGTTAAACATGTCTGACACAGAGGAAACTCTTTGTGCAATATGTTTAAAGGCCAATGTGGAGCCCAATAGAAATTTGTGTACTAATTGCATTGATGCTACTTTAAATAAAAGTGTACATGTAAAGAAAATTTCACCAGACAACGAGGGGGAAGTTATGCCGACATAACTCTCCTCACATGTCAGTACCTTCGTCTCCCGCTCAGGAGGTGCGTGATATTGTGGCGCCAAGTACATCAGGGCGGCCCATACAAATCACTTTGCAAGACATGGCTAATGTTATGACTGAAGTATTATCTAAATTGCCAGAAATTAGGGGTAAACACGACCACTCTGGGGTGAGAACAGAGTGCGCTGATAATATTAGAGCCATGTCTGATACTGCGTCGCAATTTGCAGAACATGAGGACGGAGAGCTTCATTCTGTGGGTGACGGATCTGATCCAAGTAAACTGGACTCAGACATTTCAAATTTTAAATTTAAGCTTGAGAACCTCCGTGTATTGCTAGGGGAGGTATTAGCGGCTCTGAATGATTGTAACACGGTTGCAATTCCAGAGAAAATGTGTAGGCTGGATAAATATTTTGCGGTACCGACGTGTACTGACGTTTTTCCTATTCCTAAAAGGCTTACAGAAATTATTAACAAGGAGTGGGATAGACCTGGTGTGCCCTTTTCTCCCCCTCCTATATTTAGAAAAATGTTTCCAATAGACGCCACCACACGGGACTTATGGCAGACGATCCCTAAGGTGGAGGGAGCAGTTTCTACTCTGGCTAAACGCACCACTATCCCGGTGGAGGATAGCTGTGCTTTTTCAGATCCAATGGATAAAAAGTTAGAGGGTTACCTTAAGAAAATGTTTGTTCAACAAGGTTTTATATTACAACCCCTTGCATGCATTGCGCCTGTCACGGCTGCGGCGGCATTCTGGTTTGAGTCTCTGGAAGAGACCATTAACTCAGTTACATTGGATGAGATTACAGACAAACTTAGAGTCCTTAAGCTAGCTAATTCATTTATTTCCGATGCCGTAGTACACTTAATTAAACTTACGGCTAAGAATTCAGGATTCGCCATTCAAGCGCGCAGAGCGCTGTGGCTTAAATCTTGGTCAGCCGATGTGACTTCTAAATCTAAATTGCTTAACATACCTTTCAAAGGGCAGACATTATTCGGGCCCGGTTTGAAAGAAATTATCGCTGACATTACTGGAGGTAAGGGTCATGCCCTGCCTCAAGACCGAGCCAAACCAAGGGCTAGACAGTCTAATTTTCGTGCCTTTCGTAACTTCAAGGCAGGAGCAGCATCAACTTCCTCAGCTCCAAAGCAGGAAGGAACTGTTGCTCGCTACAGACAGGGCTGGAAACCTAACCAGTCCTGGAACAAGGGCAAGCAGGCCAGAAAACCTGCTGCTGCCCCTAAGACAGCATGAAGTGAGGGCCCCCGATCCGGAAACGGATCTAGTGGGGGGCAGACTTTCTCTCTTCGCCCAGGCTTGGGCAAGAGATGTCCAGGATCCCTGGGCGTTAGAGATCATATCTCAGGGATATCTTCTGGACTTCAAAGCTTCTCCTCCAAAAGGGAGATTTCATCTTTCAAGGCTGTCAGCAAACCAGTTAAAGAGAGAAGCGTTTCTACGCTGTGTACAAGACCTTTTATTAATGGGAGTGATCCATCCAGTTCCGCGGTCGGAACGCGGACAAGGGTTTTACTCAAATCTGTTTGTGGTTCCCAAAAAAGAGGGAACCTTCAGATCCTAAACAAATTCCTAAGAGTTCCATCGTTCAAAATGGAAACTATTCGGACAATCTTACCTATGATCCAAAGGGGTCAATACATGACCACAGTGGATTTAAAGGATGCCTACCTTCACATACCGATTCACAAGGATCATTATCGGTACCTAAGGTTTGCCTTCCTAAACAGGCATTACCAATTTGTAGCTCTTCCCTTCGGGTTAGCCACGGCTCCAAGAATCTTTACAAAGGTTCTGGGCTCTCTTCTGGCGGTACTAAGACCGCGAGGAATTTCGGTAGCTCCGTACCTAGACGACATTCTGATACAAGCGTCAAGTTTCCAGACTGCCAAGTCTCATACAGAGTTGGTTCTGGCATTTCTAAGGTCGCATGGGTGAAAGGTAAACGTAGAAAAGAGTTCTCTATTGCCACTCACAAGAGTTCCCTTCTTGGGGACTCTTATAGATTCTGTAGAAATGAATATTTACCTGACAGAAGACAGGTTAACAAAACTTCTAAATGCTTGCCGTGTCCTTCATTCCATTCAACACCTGTCAGTGGCTCAATGCATGGAGGTAATCGGCTTAATGGTAGCGGCAATGGACATAGTACCTTTTGCACGCCTGCATCTCAGACCACTACAATTGTGCATGCTAAGTCAGTGGAATGGGGATTACTCAGATTTGTCCCCTATGCTGAATCTAGATCAAGAGACCAGAGATTCTCTTCTATGGTGGTTTTCTCGGCCACATCTGTCCAGGGGAATGCCCTTCAGCAGGCCAGACTGGACGATTGTAACAACAGACGCCAGCCTTCTAGGTTGGGGCGCTGTCTGGAATTCCCTGAAGGCTCAGGGATCATGGACTCAGGAGGAGAGTCTCCTTCCAATAAACATTCTGGAATTAAGAGCAGTTCTCAATGCTCTTCTGGCTTGGCCTCAGCTAGCAACTCTGAGGTTCATCAGGTTTCAGTCGGACAACATCACGACTGTGGCTTACATCAATCACCAGGGAGGGACAAGGAGTTCCCTAGCGATGATGGAAGTCTCAAAGATAATTCGCTGGGCAGAGTCTCACTCTTGCCACCTGTCAGCGATCCACATCCCAGGCGTGGAGAACTGGGAGGCGGATTTCCTAAGTCGCCAGACTTTTCATCCGGGGGAGTGGGAACTTCACCTGGAGGTATTTGCACTACTGCTTCGGCGTTGGGGCAAACCAGATCTGGATCTCATGGCGTCTCGCCAGAACGCCAAGCTTCCTTGTTACGGATCGAGGTCCAGGGACCCGGGAGCGGTTCTGATAGATGCTCTGACAGCACCTTGGGTCTTCAACATGGCTTATGTGTTTCCACCCTTCCCGATGCTTCCTCGACTGATTGCCAGGATCAAACAGGAGAGAGCATCGGTGATTCTATTAGCGCCTGCGTGGCCACGCAGGACCTGGTATGCAGATCTAGTGGACATGTCGTCCTGTGCACCATGGTCTCTGCCTCTGAGACAGGACCTTCTGGTTCAGGGTCCTTTCAAACATCCAAATCTAATTTCTCTGAGGCTGACTGCATGGAGATTGAACGCTTGATTCTATCAAAGCGTGGATTCTCGGAGTCAGTGATTGATACCTTAATACAGGCTAGGAAACCTGTTACCAGGAGAATTTACCATAAAATATGGCGTAAATACTTACATTGGTGCGAATCCAAGAGTTACTCATGGAGTAAGGTTAGGATTCCTAGGATATTGTCTTTTCTACAAGAAGGCTTAGAAAAGGGTTTATCTGCTAGTTCGTTAAAGGGACAGATCTCAGCTCTGTCCATTCTTTTACACAAGCGTCTGTCAGAAGTTTCAGACGTTCAGGCTTTTTGTCAGGCTTTGGCCAGGATTAAGCCTGTGTTTAAATCTGTTGCTCCGCCATGGAGTTTAAACTTAGTTCTTAACGTTTTACAGGGTGTTCCGTTTGAACCCCTTCATTCCATTGATATCAAGCTGTTATCTTGGAAAGTTCTGTTTCTAATGGCTATTTCCTCGGCTCGAAGAGTCTCTGAGTTATCGGCCTTACATTGTGATTCTCCTTATCTGATTTTTTATTCAGACAAGGTAGTTCTGCATACTAAACCTGGGTTCTTACCTAAGGTAGTCACTAACAAGAATATCAATCAAGAGATTGTTGTTCCTTCATTGTGCCCTAATCCTTCCTCAAAGAAGGAACGACTTCTGCACAATCTGGACGTCGTCCGTGCCCTGAAATTCTATTTACAGGCAACTAAAGATTTTCGACAAACCTCTTCCCTGTTTGTCGTTTATTCTGGACAGAGGAGAGGTCAAAAGGCTTCGGCTACCTCTCTCTCCTTCTGGCTTCGTAGCATAATACGTTTAGCCTATGAGACTGCTGGACAGCAGCCTCCTGAAAGAATTACAGCTCATTCTACCAGAGCTGTGGCTTCCACTTGGGCCTTTAAAAATGAGGCCTCTGTTGAACAGATTTGCAAGGCTGCAACTTGGTCTTCACTTCACACCTTTTCAAAATTTTACAAATTTGACACTTTTGCATCTTCGGAGGCTGTTTTTGGGAGAAAGGTTCTTCAGGCAGTGGTTCCTTCTGTGTAAAGGTCCTGCCTGTCCCTCCCGTCATCCGTGTACTTTTAGCTTTGGTATTGGTATCCCATAAGTAATGGATGACCCGTGGACTGACTACACTTAACAGGAGAAAACATAATTTATGCTTACCTGATAAATTCCTTTCTCCTGTAGTGTAGTCAGTCCACGGCCCGCCCTGTTTTACGGCAGGTCTAAATTTTAAATTAAACTCCAGTCACCACTGCACCCTATAGTTTCTCCTTTCTCGTTTGGTTTCGATCGAATGACTGGGTATGACGTAGAGGGGAGGAGCTATATAGCAGCTCTGCTTGGGTGATCCTCTTGCACTTCCTGTTAGGGAGGAGATATAATCCCATAAGTAATGGATGACCCGTGGACTGACTACACTACAGGAGAAAGGAATTTATCAGGTAAGCATAAATTATGTTTTTGTAATTATTTTATAAAAAAACAAATTAACATGTGTGTGCTTTGACTTAGCGGAATTATTCATTTTTCGTTGTTTTTTTTTCAGGGCCCTCCCGGACCCCATGGGAATCCTGGTTCTCCTGGTTTGCCTGGCCCTAAGGTGAGTTTTAACCTCTGATAAATGTTGTCAGTGTCACAGCCTGTACACTGCTAAAGAATATCATGTCTTCACCTCTGCTGTACCTTTGTGGTGATGTAGGACTTTGTTACCCCATAAAAAAAGGCAAAAACTTGTACTTCTGTATCACAATGTCAGGCCCATTACTTTTTACAGACACTGTAGGTAAAGCCTTGAGCCTTTTTGACATTTGACTGCTGTGTCTTATTAACAGGCCCATTAGCTTTAACATACAAGCCACTGGGCCACTATAGGTAAAGCTGTGCGCTTCTGTCATTGCACTACTGTGTCTTATTGACAGACCTGTTAGCTTTTACATACAGATCACTATAGGTAAAGCTGTGCGCTTCTGTCATTGCACTGCTGTGTCTTATTGACAGACCTGTTAGCTTTTACATACAGATCACTATAGGTAAAGCTGTGCGCTTCTGTCATTGCACTACTGTGTCTTATTGACAGACCTGTTAGCTTTTACATACAGATCACTATAGGTAAAGCTGTGCGCTTCTGTCATTGCACTACTGTGTCTTATTGACAAACCTGTTAGCTTTTACATACAGATAACTATAGGTAAAGCTGTGCGCTTCTGTCATTGCACTACTGTGTCTTATTGACAGACCTGTTAGCTTTTACAGACAGATAACTATAGGTAAAGCTGTGCGCTTCTGTCATTGCACTACTGTGTCTTATTGACAGACCAGTTAGTTGTTACATACAGATAACTATAGGTAAAGCTGTGCGCTTCTGTCATTGCACTACTGTGTCTTATTGACAGACCTGTTAGCATTTACATACAGATCACTATAGGTAAAGCTGTGCGCTTCTGTCATTGCACTACTGTGTCTTATTGACAGACCTGTTAGCTATTACAGACAGATCACTATAGGTAAAGCTGTGCGCTTCTGTCATTGCTCTATTGTGTCTTATTGACAGACCTGTTAGCTTTTACAGATAGATCACTTTAGGTAAAGCTGTGCGCTTCTGTCATTGCACTACTGTGTCTTATTGACAGACCTGTTAGCTTTTACATACAGATCACTATAGGTAAAGCTGTGCGCTTCTGTCATTGCACTACTGTGTCTTATTGACAGACCTGTTAGCTTTTACATACAGATAACTATAGTAAAGCTGTGCGCTTCTGTCATTGCACTACTGTGTCTTATTGACAGACCTGTTAGCTTTTACATACAGATAACTATAGGTAAAGCTGTGTGCTTCTGTCATTGCACTACTGTGTCTTATTGACAGACCTGTTAGCTTTTACATACAGATAACTATAGGTAAAGCTGTGCGCTTCTGTCATTGCACTACTGTGTCTTATTGACAGACCTGTTAGCTTTTACAGACAGATCACTATAGGTAAAGCTGTGCACTTCTGTCATTGCACTACTGTGTCTTATTGACAGACCTGTTAGCATTTACATACAGATCACTATAGGTAAAGTGTGCGCGTCTGTCATTACACTACTGTGTCTTATTGACAGACCTGTTAGCTTTTACATACAGATAACTATAGGTAAAGCTGTGTGCTTCTGTCATTGCACTACTGTGTCTTATTGACAGACCTGTTAGCTTTTACATACAGATATCTATATTAAAGCTGTGCGCTTCTGTCATTGCACTACTGTGTCTTATTGACAGACCTGTTAGCTTTTACATACAGATATCTATATTAAAGCTGTGCGCTTCTGTCATTGCACTACTGTGTCTTATTGACAGACTTGTTAGCTTTTACATACAGATAACTATAAGTAAAGCTGTGTGCTTCTGTCATTACACTACTGTGTCTTATTGACAGACCTATTAGCTTTTACATACAGATCACTATAGGTAAAGCTGTGCGCTTCAGTCATTGCACTACTGTGTCTTATTGACAGACCCGTTAGCTTTTACATACAGATCACTATATATAAAGCTGTGCGCTTCTGTCATTGCACTACTGTGTCTTATTGACAGACCTGTTAGCTTTTGCATACAGATCACTATATATAAAGCTGTGCGCTTCTGTCATTGCACTACTGTGTCTTATTGACAGACCTGTTAGCTTTTACATAAGATAATTATAGGTAAAGCTGTACGCTTCTGTCATTGCACTACTGTGTCTTATTGACAGACCTGTTAGCTTTTACAGATAGATCACTTTAGGTAAAGCTGTGCGCTTCTGTCATTGCACTTCTGTGTCTTATTGACAGACCTGTTAGCTTTTACATACAGATAACTATAGATAAAGCGGTGCGCTTCTGTCATTGCACTACTGTGTCTTATTGACAGACCTGTTAGCTTTTACAGATAGATAACTTTAGGTAAAGCTGTGCGCTTCTGTCATTGCACTACTGTGTCTTATTGACAGACCTGTTAGCTTTTACATACAGATCACTATAGATAAAGCTGTGCGCTTCTGTCATTGCACTACTTTGTCTTATTGACAGACCTGTTAGCTTTTACATACAGCTAACTATAGTAAAGCTGTGCGCTTCTGTCATTGCACTACTGTGTCTTATTGACAGACCTGTTAGCTTTTACATACAGATTACTATAGGTAAAACTGTGCGCTTCTGTCATTGCACTACTGTGTCTTATTGACAGACCTGTTAGCTTTTACATACAGATAACTATAGGTAAAGCTGTGCACTTCTGTCATTGCACTACTGTGTCTTATTGAAAGACCTGTTAGCTTTTACAGATAGATCACTTCAGGTAAAGCTGTGCACTTCTGTCATTGCACTACTGTGTCTTATTGACAGACTTGTTAGCTTTTACATACAGATAACTATAAGTAAAGCTGTGTGCTTCTGTCATTACACTACTGTGTCTTATTGACAGACCTATTAGCTTTTACATACAGATCACTATAGGTAAAGCTGTGCGCTTCAGTCATTGCACTACTGTGTCTTATTGACAGACCCGTTAGCTTTTACATACAGATCACTATATATAAAGCTGTGCGCTTCTGTCATTGCACTACTGTGTCTTATTGACAGACCTGTTAGCTTTTGCATACAGATCACTATATATAAAGCTGTGCGCTTCTGTCATTGCACTACTGTGTCTTATTGACAGACCTGTTAGCTTTTACATAAGATAACTATAGGTAAAGCTGTACGCTTCTGTCATTGCACTACTGTGTCTTATTGACAGACCTGTTAGCTTTTACAGATAGATCACTTTAGGTAAAGCTGTGCGCTTCTGTCATTGCACTTCTGTGTCTTATTGACAGACCTGTTAGCTTTTACATACAGATAACTATAGATAAAGCGGTGCGCTTCTGTCATTGCACTACTGTGTCTTATTGACAGACCTGTTAGCTTTTACAGATAGATAACTTTAGGTAAAGCTGTGCGCATCTGTCATTGCACTACTGTGTCTTATTGACAGACCTGTTAGCTTTTACATACAGATCACTATAGATAAAGCTGTGCGCTTCTGTCATTGCACTACTGTGTCTTATTGACAGACCTGTTAGCTTTTACATACAGATTACTATAGGTAAAACTGTGCGCTTCTGTCATTGCACTACTGTGTCTTATTGACAGACCTGTTAGCTTTTACATACAGATAACTATAGGTAAAGCTGTGCACTTCTGTCATTGCACTACTGTGTCTTATTGAAAGACCTGTTAGCTTTTACAGATAGATCACTTCAGGTAAAGCTGTGCACTTCTGTCATTGCACTACTGTGTCTTATTGACAGACCTGTTAGCTTTTACAGACAGATCACTATAAGTAAAGCTGTGCACTTCTGTCATTGCACTACTGTGTCTTATTGACAGACCTGTTAGCTTTTACAGATAGATCACTTTAGGTAAAGCTGTGCGCTTCTGTCATTGCACTACTGTGTCTTATTGACAGACCTGTTAGCTTTTACAGATAGATCACTTTAGGTAAAGCTTTACGCTTATGTCATTGCACTACTGTGTCTTATTGACAGACCTGTTAGCTTTTACAGATAGATCAGTATTGGTAAAGCTGTGCACTTCTGTAATTGCACTACTGTGTCTTATTGACAAACCTGTTAGCTTTTACAGATAGATCACTATTGGTAAAGTTGTGCGCTTCTGTCATTGCACTACTGTGTCTTATTGACAGACCTGTTAGCTTTTACAGACAGATCACTATAAGTAAAGCTGTGCGCTTCTGTCATTGCACTACTGTGTCTTATTGACAGACCTGTTAGCTTTTACATACAGATCACTATATATAAAGCTGTGCGCTTCTGTCATTGCACTACTGTGTCTTATTGACAGACCTGTTAGCTTTTACATACAGATAACTATAGATAAAGCGGTGCGCTTCTGTCATTGCACTACTGTGTCTTATTGACAGACCTGTTAGCTTTTACAGATAGATCACTTTAGGTAAAGCTGTTCGCTTCTGTCATTGCACTACTGTGTCTTATTGACAGACCTGTTAGCTTTTACAGATAGATCACTTTAGGTAAAGCTGTGCGCTTCTGTCATTTCACTACTGTGTCTTATTGACAGACCTGTTAGCTTTTACAGACAGATAACTATAGGTAAAGCTGTGCGCTTCTTTCATTGCACTACTGTGTCTTATTGACAGACCAGTTAGTTGTTACATACAGATAACTATAGATAAAGCGGTGCGCTTCTGTCATTGCACTACTGTGTCTTATTAACAGACCTGTTAGCTTTTACAGATAGATAACTTTAGGTAAAGCTGTGCGCTTCTGTCATTGCACTACTGTGTCTTATTGACAGACCTGTTAGCTTTTACATACAGATCACTATAGATAAAGCTGTGCGCTTCTGTCATTGCACTACTGTGTCTTATTGACAGACCTGTTAGCTTTTACATACAGATAACTATAGTAAAGCTGTGCGCTTCTGTCATTGCACTACTGTGTCTTATTGACAGACCTGTTAGCTTTTACATACAGATTACTATAGGTAAAACTGTGCGCTTCTGTCATTGCACTACTGTGTCTTATTGACAGACCTGTTAGCTTTTACATAGATAACTATAGGTAAAGCTGTGCACTTCTGTCATTGCACTACTGTGTCTTATTGAAAGACCTGTTAGCTTTTACAGATAGATCACTTTAGGTAAAGCTGTGCACTTCTGTAATTGCACTACTGTGTCTTATTGACAGACCTGTTAGCTTTTACAGATAGATCACTATTGGTAAAGTTGTGCGCTTCTGTAATTGCACTACTGTGTCTTATTGACAGACCTGTTAGCTTTTACAGACAGATCACTATAAGTAAAGCTGTGCGCTTCTGTCATTGCACTACTGTGTCTTATTGACAGACCTGTTAGCTTTTACAGATAGATCACTTTAGGTAAAGCTGTTCGCTTCTGTCATTGCACTACTGTGTCTTATTGACAGACCTGTTAGCTTTTACATACAGATAACTATAGGTAAAGCTGTGCGCTTCTTTCATTGCACTACTGTGTCTTATTGACAGACCATTTAGTTTTTACATACAGATAACTATAGGTAAAGCTGTGCGCTTCTGTCATTGCACTACTGTGTCTTATTGACAGACCTGTTAGCTTTTACATACAGATCACTATAGGTAAAGCTGTGCGCTTCTGTCATTGCACTGCTGTGTCTTATTGACAGACCTGTTAGCTTTTACATACAGATAACTATAGTAAAGCTGTGCGCTTCTTTTATTGCTCTACTGTGTCTTATTGACAGACCTGTTAGCTTTTACAGATAGATCACATTAGGTAAAGCTGTGCGCTTCTGTCATTGCACTACTGTGTCTTATTGACAGACCTGTTAGCTTTTACAGATAGATCACATTAGGTAAAGCTGTGCGCTTCTGTCATTGCACTACTGTGTCTTATTGACAGACCTGTTAGCTTTTACAGATAGATCACATTAGGTAATGCTGTGCGCTTCTGTCATTGCACTACTGTGTCTTATTGACAGACCTGTTAGCTTTTACAGATAGATCACTTTAGGTAATGCTGTGCGCTTCTGTCATTGCACTACTGTGTCTTATTGACAGACCTGTTAGCTTTTACAGATAGATCACATTAGGTAATGCTGTGCGCTTCTGTCATTGCACTACTGTGTCTTATTGACAGACCTGTTAGCTTTTACAGATAGATCACTTTAGGTAATGCTGTGCGCTTCTGTCATTGCACTACTGTGTCTTATTGACAAACCTGTTAGCTTTTACAGATAGATCACATTAGGTAAAGCTGTGCGCTTCTGTCATTGCACTACTGTGTCTTATTGACAGACCTGTTAGCTTTTACATACAGATCACTTTAGGTAAAGCTGTGCGCTTCTGTCATTGCACTACTGTGTCTTATTGACAGACCTGTTAGCTTTTACATACAGATAACTATAGTAAAGATGTGCGCTTCTGTCATTGCACTACTGTGTCTTATTGACAGACCTGTTAGCTTTTACAGATAGATCACATTAGGTAATGCTGTGCGCTTCTGTCATTGCACTACTGTGTCTTATTGACAAACCTGTTAGCTTTTACATACAGATAACTATAGGTAAAGCTGTGCGCTTCTGTCATTGCACTACTGTGTCTTATTGACAGACCTGTTAGCTTTTACATACAGATAACTATAGGTAAAGCTGTGCGCTTCTGTCATTGCACTACTGTGTCTTATTGACAGACCTGTTAGCTTTTACAGATAGATCACATTAGGTAAAGCTGTGCGCTTCTGTCATTGCACTACTGTGTCTTATTGACAAACCTGTTAGCTTTTACATACAGATAACTATAGGTAAAGCTGTGCGCTTCTGTCATTGCACTACTGTGTCTTATTGACAGACCTGTTAGCTTTTACATACAGATCACATTAGTTAAAGCTGTGCGCTTCTGTCATTGCACTACTGTGTCTTATTGACAAACCTGTTAGCTTTTACATACAGATAACTATAGGTAAAGCTGTGCGCTTCTGTCATTGCACTACTGTGTCTTATTGACAGACCTGTTAGCATTTACATACAGATATCTATATTAAAGCTGTGCGCTTCTGTCATTGCACTACTGTGTCTTATTGACAGACCTGTTAGCTTTTACATACAGATAACTATAGGTAAAGCTGTGCGCTTCTGTCATTGCACTACTGTGTCTTATTGACAGACCTGTTAGCTTTTACAGATAGATCACATTAGGTAAAGCTGTGCGCTTCTGTCATTGCACTACTGTGTCTTATTGACAGACCTGTTAGCTTTTACAGATAGATCACATTAGGTAAAGCTGTGCGCTTCTGTCATTGCACTACTGTGTCTTATTGACAGACCTGTTAGCTTTTACAGATAGATCACATTAGGTAATGCTGTGCGCTTCTGTCATTGCACTACTGTGTCTTATTGACAAACCTGTTAGCTTTTACATACAGATAACTATAGGTAAAGCTGTGCGCTTCTGTCATTGCACTACTGTGTCTTATTGACAGACCTGTTAGCTTTTACATACAGATAACTATAGGTAAAGCTGTGCGCTTCTGTCATTGCACTACTGTGTCTTATTGACAGACCTGTTAGCTTTTACAGATAGATCACATTAGGTAAAGCTGTGCGCTTCTGTCATTGCACTACTGTGTCTTATTGACAAACCTGTTAGCTTTTACATACAGATAACTATAGGTAAAGCTGTGCGCTTCTGTCATTGCACTACTGTGTCTTATTGACAGACCTGTTAGCTTTTACATACAGATCACATTAGGTAAAGCTGTGCGCTTCTGTCATTGCACTACTGTGTCTTATTGACAAACCTGTTAGCTTTTACATACAGATAACTATAGGTAAAGCTGTGCGCTTCTGTCATTGCACTACTGTGTCTTATTGACAGACCTGTTAGCATTTACATACAGATATCTATATTAAAGCTGTGCGCTTCTGTCATTGCACTACTGTGTCTTATTGACAGACCTGTTAGCTTTTACAGATAGATCACATTAGGTAAAGCTGTGCGCTTCTGTCATTTCACTACTTTGTCTTATTGACAAACCTGTTAGCTTTTACATACAGATAACTATAGGTAAAGCTGTGCGCTTCTGTCATTGCACTACTGTGTCTTATTGACAGACCTGTTAGCTTTTACAGATAGATCACATTAGGTAAAGCTGTGCGCTTCTGTCATTGCACTACTGTGTCTTATTGACAGACCTGTTAGCTTTTACAGATAGATCACATTAGGTAATGCTGTGCGCTTCTGTCATTGCACTACTGTGTCTTATTGACAGACCTGTTAGCTTTTACAGATAGATCAGTATTGGTAAAGCTGTGCGCTTCTGTCATTGCACTACTGTGTCTTATTGACAGACCTGTTAGCTATTACAGACAGATCACTATAGGTAAAGCTGTGCGCTTCTGTCATTGCACTACTGTGTCTTATTGACAGACCTGTTAGCTTTTACATGCAGATCACTATAGGTAAAGCTGTGCGCTTCTGTCATTGCACTACTGTGTCTTATTGACAGACTTGTTAGCTTTTACATACAGATCACTATAGGTAAAGCTGTGCGCTTCTGTCATTGCACTACTGTGTCTTATTGACAGACTTGTTAGCTTTTACATACAGATCACTATAGGTAAAGCTGTGCGCTTCTGTCATTGCACTACTGTGTCTTATTGACAGACTTGTTAGCTTTTACATACAGATCACATTAGGTAAAGCTGTGCGCTTCTGTCATTGCACTACTGTGTCTTATTGACAGACTTGTTAGCTTTTACATACAGATCACTATAGGTAAAGCTGTGCGCTTCTGTCATTGCACTACTGTGTCTTATTGACAGACTTGTTAGCTTTTACATACAGATCACATTAGGTAAAGCTGTGCGCTTCTGTCATTGCACTACTGTGTCTTATTGACAGACCTGTTAGCTTTTACAGATAGATCACTTTAGGTAAAGCTGTGCGCTTCTGTCATTGCACTACTTTATAGCGGATTTCTATTAACTTTTTTATGAATTGCCTTTCTCTGTGCTGATAAATAAAACAAATCATCTGTCCATGCAGCTATACACAGTTTTTGCTTGTGTGAAGTTGCACAGGGATTTCTGACCTGCTGGTCCCTGGACAAATAGAGCAACCTCTGCTTTCTGCAGCTATGTAACCATCTGATCCTTAGCTGTGTGTAGAATTTTCCCTTTTTCTAGCGTCCCTCGTGCCTTTCTAATTGCGCACAGTTTCATCGGCCAACATAACATTGTAAATTATAATTACAGACATAACACGTCTATTTCAGGAAGGGATCAGATTGATAAGCTGCCAGAGTATCCTCTTGTAGCTCCCAGTCACATGATGCAACTTTATATAGCGCACACCTGCATTAAAGGGACATAAAACAAATTGGGATAGAGACAAAATATATGTCATTTAATTACTTTACCTGCAAATTTATACCGCAATGCCTCACCATTATCTTTTTCTTTTTAGTTTCAGCAGCTAGAACCTAGGTTATTTGCGGCTAATGAGCTTTCCTAGATAAACCGTTCAGGAAAGGATAACAAGAGAAGGAAGTAAATTAAATAATAGTTTTAAAATGGAAAGTTGTTTAAAATTGTATGCTCTGTCTAAATCATGAAAGAAAAAATGATTATTATATGTAATATTAGGAATCTGGTGAACTTTTTACACATCTCTAAGATACTCTCTTTGTGGCTGTAAACATGTCTGTGACACCCACTCTCGATGCTGAGATAAAAAGTCACTGTGCACAAACTGCACAGATGTAGCTAAATCTCCTACGCTCTGCTCATTTAGTCACAATGCCACATATTAGTGTAATGTGACACTATGAGTGACTGCTGAAAACTTGACATCTCCTTGACATTGTGACAAATACATCTTAGCATTTGTTGGCAGCCAAGGCCTTTATCTACTAAATATGGTTTGTTATATAGTGTATACAGCTGTCTTGGCCCCTTTCAATGCTAAAACTAGGAATGTCACTCAATTACTGTTATGTTTTTTATGTGTGTAGCGCCAGCAGATTACACAACACTGAACAACGACCTAGCACAGCTACATGATGTATCTTTATGTTCCAGAAGTCTCAAATACATATTTAGCTACTGAGGAGATGTACATTATGAGGGTTGTGTTAGAGAGCTTACTGTCAGAATCCCACCACCTCTACTAACTAATGGAGGAATCCGCAAGGGTATTTCCAGCCAGTCGGGCTATGATATGTGCAGCCGTCTCAGACGTTACCTTAACCTTAAAGGGACAGTTTACTCAAAATTTTTCTCCCCTTTAATTTGTTCTCAATGATCCACTTTACCTGCTGGAGTGTATTAAATTGTTTACAAGTAGCTACTTTACCCTTATATTGGCATTTGAAATAGTTGATTTAGCATGTGGTATCCCCACCTATTCTGAAAGTTTGTGGCCGCAGGTCCAAGCTATAGATAAGCTTTGTAAACACAGCCAGCAGAAGAAATTACACTCCCAGTGGGTTATAGAAGAGATAAGGTAATAAAATGTTGATTTTCCATTGTTCTCTCCAAGTACTGGTGATTGTTTTATGGACAGATATAAGATAAAGAAGCATGTATATGTACACAATGTGATAAAGTAATAAGATCAGATTATACCTACAAGCTCAACCCATTTTATTAGGTTGTGGCTTCAAAACACAAAATCAGAGCTTTAATGTACACAAATAAACCTTTAAAAAATTTATGAAAATGAGCTTTTTCTCTGCAGTTGATAAAAATGCAATTGTAAACACATTAAGGGAGAAACTATTTTAGAGTATACTGTCCCTTTAATGTTAGGGAGAGCTAGCAGATCAAGAGTGCAAAAGAGGCCGAAGACAAAACTCTGCCTGACTTTAGCAACTTTTATGGAAATACATACGCTTGATACTTTATTAGCTTAGCAATGTGTTAGTTAAAGCGATATGAAACCCAATATTTTTCTTTTATGATTCAATTTTAAGCAACTTTCTAATTTACTCCTTGTATCAATCAGCTTTAGGATTCTCTATTTCAAATGCGCAAGTAGCGTAAGAGTTGCGCATGCGCATTGCATCGCAATTAGTGAGCTCAGAGCAAGGTACTTTTTAACATGGGGCGCATGGTGAGCCGATGATTGGCTAAAACCTATGTCAATCAAAGCAGTAGCTTAGAAAATTATCGAGAAAGGCTGAATATAAAACTGTAACGTTTCCGTAAAAAAAATTAAGTTATTCAGTAAACTGATGTTTTTAATATTAAAAAAGCATATCGATATGCTATTTAGGATAAGAACTTTTAAAATATGTTGAGCAGTTGGTATGAATTTACCATCACTTTAATATAAACTCTCCCATTTTTGGTTTAGCACCCTGGGTAACACTTGCTGATTGATGGCTACATTTAGCCACCAATAAACAATCGCTACCCAGGTTCTGAACCAAAAATGGTCCGGATACTAAGCTTTATATTCTTGTTTTTCAAATAAAGATACCAAGAGAACAAAGAAAAATTGATAATATGAGTAAATTAGAAAGTTGCTTCAAATGGCATGCTCTATCTGAATCACAAAAGAAAAAATGTGACTTTCATATCCCTTTAACATCCCTTTAAATTCTCTCAGCCATCACCCAGTCTGGCCTAACTTGTCTGTTTCTGTAAGGACATCAGTTCACATGTGATGATCGTTCCTCTATTTGTAGGATCCCTGTCCGGTCTCTTTTTACAATATTAGCAATTATGACCTCTTCTGGGAGACGATTCAAATAACTTGTAATAACAACAAAAAATGCAGCTTGCTCTGATTTCCTGTATATCTTTGTGTTAAGTGTATATAAATTGTTCAGAAAGTATGTAATATGCTGACCTGCTGTTAGTCAGAGAATCAACTCTTGTATATTTAACAAGTTTAATTGTTTCTGTTTTTTAGGGTCAGAAAGGTGATCCTGGCATTTCTTCTGGAAAAGCATTGAACGGATTAAAGGTATCCTTTTACACTAATCTGTGCTTCTTAACCAAAGCCGTTTCATTAAATGTACTTATTTTATTAAAGGCGCACGATAACAATGCAGTTGTTATCCTGCTGAAACTGTTGTAAACACAGTAAGCAGTTAGATAATGTTATAAATCTCCCACCCCCCCTCCCTGACAGAGCTTGTTTAGAGCCATATACCCATTCATACAGTCTGCTGTGAATGCTTTGGTTCCCATGCGGGTGAGTTTTATCACCTCATTTTATTACTCAAGATACCTTAATAACCATTTTATGCGTTTTATTTAGCAGAAAATTAAGTATGCAGTTTATTTCCTGAGCACCATGTCCCTTTAAAGGGACAGTATACACCAATTGTCATATAACTGCATGTAATAGACACTATTATAAAGAAGAATTTGCACAGATACTGATATCAAAATCCAGTATAAAACCTTTTAAAAACTTACTTAGAAGCTCCCAGTTTAGCACTGTTGATGAGGTTAGGCTGGGACACCCAGTGAAAGGTGCTGGGAGCAGACACTCTCCCCACCCCCCTTCCCTGCATATTAAAAGACAGATTATACAAACAATAGCAGCTAGAATCTGTAGACATCAGTATACATATAATACTTTGGGGCTAGGTTAAGAGTCTGAAAATCAGCACAATGTTATTAAAAATAAGCAACACTATACTTAGTCACAAAAACACCTCCCAGATGGGATATATAAATAGATCATCTATAAAACATTTATATTACATTTATAAAAATCTAGTGTACATTGTCCCTTTAACAATGAAACCTTGTCTGCTTAGATAATTGTTTGTGATATAGTACAGTGACAGTTATGGCTGTGTTGGGCGGCAGATCAGTTTAGCTTTTAAAGCGAGACAAGCTTTATTTTATTTCTCTGACCTTTAGATATTCTTTTTGTTGCCTCTGCATTCCCTTTACAATAATACTAAGCATCATAATGAATGATAATGATTATTTTTAACACTTTAAACCATATGGATGTGTATATACTAGTCCTGTTGCAATGCAGATACACGTGAACATTGTTAGATGCTGACTGAGAAGATGAAAATGAACAAATTTTGATATTGTTTTCTACAGTTGATTAGCTACAGGTTTTTGAGGAATATGATAATAAATTTGGTTAAAGATTGTTTTATGTAGTTGTCTTAAAGGAACATTGTACTGTAAAAAGGAAAAACCTTAATGTTTTTGCAATGACTTGTTATACCAGCTGCAGAGTATAAAATGTTTATTTTTGTACATGAATGACAGGTTTTGTTATTTAAAACCACAGCCCATTAATATGGTCTCAGCTTGTAGGGAAATCCTATATTTTTTATTTTATCAGTTTCTGTACACATACATGCATCTATATATTATCTTTGTCTGAATACCAAAGCCCAATACCTAGAGAGAACAATGGGAATGAACATTTTATTACCTATCTCTTCCAACCCACACTGGGAGTGACATTTCTTCTGCTGGCTAGTTTACATAGCTTTTCAATAGCTTATACTTAAGTATAGAAATGTTCAGTATAGGTAGGGATACCACAGGCAAAATCAGCTATTTGAAAAAAAACTATTTAATACACTCCAGAAGGTAAAATGGATCATTTAGAACAAATTAAAGGGGAGAAAAACTGTACACACAGCTTGTTGAGACTTATTTCCACTGAAAGCCCTTTTATGCACAAAAATATATAGTTTTTATAGATTAATTTTATATATATATATATATATATATATATATATATATATATATATTAACTGAAAATTGGCACATAATAATCTGGTCTTTAAGGGGTGAATGAACCTGACATTAAAGGGACATGATATCCAAAGGTTGAAGCACATGAAAGTAGTGCAGCAAAATGGTGCAGTATAGCTGTAAAACGCTGACTAGAAAATATCACCTGAACATCTCTATGTAAAAAAGGAAGATATTTTACCTCAAACTTTCTTTCCTAAATATTCACACCCCACTGTAAAGAGACGTTAAGCCGCCAATCAGGATGCTAGTCCAAAGATTTGCAAGGGAGTGTGCATCTGTCATGTACAGGCACACTTGTGTTATTTCCCTATTCAGTTTAAGAAAGTTTACTATGAAATCTCACAAGATTTCAATGAAATCTCATGAGATCACAGCAAAACAAAGCATGACCCTCAGCACTTCTGATGCTGATTGGCTATTGTTTTGATTTTCTTTTTATTTCAACTTGAAGCTGGACAGCAGCTGAAGTATAACTGTTCACAGAGCCGAAGACATTTTGAGGTAAAATATCTTTTCTTTTTTGCATAGAGATGCTCAGGTGATATTTTCTTGTCAGCTTTTTACAGTTATACTGCATCAGTTTCAAGTGATTTAGCATATGAGTATTATGTCCCTTTAATTTGTTAGTACTCAGTGGAAGTTTATTGATCACAACTCTTCTGGCTGCTCTTCACAGCAGAGTTGTCTATACTAGGTTAGTGAGGTCATAGCCAATGATGACCAGCCAGTATCTTTTAAAGCCCACATATGATTTCAAAAGGTGGTTTAATCCTCTATATGGGACATGTGTGGGGAAAGAGAGTTTTTAGAAGGAGTCTAGGGGGCCTATCTTATTAAGCTTCAGACTCGCCAGAAACACAAGTTATGAAGCAGCGGTCTAAAGATCCCTGCAGACTTGCGGCCATAACCGTGTCCGCCTGCTCTGAGCAGGCGGACAGGAAACGCCAGAAATCAACCCGATCGAGTACTATCGGGTTGATTGACACCTCCCTGCTAGCGAGGTCTTGCGGACTTGATCCGCACTGTCGGATCAGGTCCGCAAGACCTTTCATAAATAGAGGCCTCTGTGTCTTCTAAAGAGGATAATAGGACTTTCTGTCCTAATCCGGTGAGGAGCATTGGGCATGAAGGGCCTTTGTACTGCCAGTTGATCAATTCTCCTCTGAAGCCAAATGCCAGCCCCTTTAAATCCTTATTTCAATTATGTGCCCGGATCTGTCTCCAGAATAGATGTGTTGAATGTGAAGAAAACTTAAATGCAAGGGCCTAGCACTCTTTATGCCAGTTAAATGACCAAAATCACATGTAAATAATTTTCTTACAGGGGGATCCTGGTTTGCCTGGCTTAACAGGACTTCCGGGGCCACTAGGTCGGAAGGTGAGTAATGGTTAACGGGCCTGGCTAAAAAATCTGTTGCCTCTTGCAGCAAAATTATGTTTGTGTATCCCATTGTAAGCTGTGTATCAGGAAATAGTCTGATATAGTAGTAATCTCATATAGACAAGACACATTTTTGTGGTGAAAGCTTCTTGCTCACAATTTTTCTGTAAACGGTTTTAGTAGATTGTGAAACCTTTAAATTAAGCAACAGATTTATAAATTAAAATGTTTCATCCCATAAGCTTTTAAGTGTCATCTTCAGATTTCTATATGAAATTATTTTTCTTCGTTCGGAAAAAATGCATTTTCCAAAACACAAATTCCTGTAGTACATTTTGAAATGTTCTCTTTGAGATGCTGCCGAGAAACTTGTGGGTGTTGTTTGATATGGACTTTGATATAATATGTGCAGACATTGAAATAGAACGGTGTGCATTATACGCTCTTACTAAACATCTGTTTTATCTCAAAATGGGTTAACATAAGTTTACCAACCGTGACCCATAGCTTCAAATAGCATGAGAACCACGAGTTCCAGCGGTGTGTATATCCACTGGATTTTAGTTTTATGGCTGTATGCTGCAGTCTTATAAGTTGTTTATTAATAGACTAGTTTGTAAGCCTGCCCAGAGGGTAGTCTATATGTTGTAAATACAAAAAATAAAAAATAGAGGTACAGAAAAAAATAAACACATTATCCAAAATAAAAAAATTAAACCTAATCCCTATGAAAATAAAAAAGCCCTCCAAAATTAAAAACACCCCCTAATCTAATGCTAAACTACCAATAGCCCTTAAAAGGGCTTTTTGTAGGGCATTGCAGTAAACAAAGTCCCCCTAACAGTAACCCCCCCCCCCACCAACCCCCCAAAATAAAAAAAAACTAACACTAAAAAAAACTAAACTACCCATTGCCCTGAAAAGAGCATTTGTATCGGCATTGCCCTTAAAAGGGCATTTAGCTCTTTTTCACTACCCTTAAAAGGACATTTAGCTCTCTTAAGAAAGCCCAAAAAAACCCTGTTAAAAAAAACAAAAAAACACCCAAAATTTTGAAAAAAAACCTAATACTAAAGCCCCAAATAGATACTCACGGGGTCCTGAAGTCCAGCTGAGAAGGTCTTCTTCCAGGCGGTTCCATCATCTTCATCCACAGCGAAGGCGGCGCAGAGCGGAGATTCAGAGCGGTGTTTCTAGATGTCCTGAAGTCCGGTGAAGAAGGTCTTCTTCCAGGCGGATCCAACATCTTTATCCACAGCGAAGGCGGCGCTGTGTTTACAACACACTAAATTAATAACCTATTTCAAAAGAAAAAAAGGACCCACAGCGCTGTTAAAAAACAGCTTAATTTAGCAAATTTGTTGCAATATATGACCAATGTCAAATCCAACACAAGGGGTTAACATAAACCAATATGTCCCAAAGAGAATGATTTAATCAGATCAGATAGTATAAAAACTAATTTATTACAATAAGTTAATAGCACAAAAGAGTTAATAGCAAAAAATGAAAACACTAAAAATACGCTGATCAGGCGTATTTAAAACAACAAATGAATAATACAATAACAAAAGCGCAGTATCTACACACAATCGATATAACAAGAAAATAAAAACATATAAAAACAAAGAGATGAATGGAAATACGACGATCCAGATGGAGCAGAAAGGATTTCCAAACGGATTTCTTCCAATGTCAGAAGGAAGCTGGAACGAGAATGGAGTCAAAATCAAAAACAAGCAGAGAGCCACATTAAAGGTGTTCAATTTTACTTACACCGTAGTGGTTCTCTGCAATGGTCCTGGGATCCCTCTGACTAGCGGTGTAGCCATGCGTGCCCTGGTTATGTACTCTGGGGAGCCGGTCTCAGAACAATCCTTTCTATTCAGAGGTAGATTATTACCAAACAACGGAAGCCAGTCAGCATCTGTTTGGATGACAATCAGTGGGCGGAGCTGTGTTTACAGATGTGGCGATGGTGCTTGGTGGCAGCGGTCCCCGGTGGCGGTGCTCCTCGGAGGCATGGAGGTTCCTCTTCATGCGATCGTCTGCCACACACTGAAAATTAAATCCAAGGTACCCCATATTTATTGGGGTACCTTGCATTCCTATTGGCTGACATTTTCACATCAGCCAATAGAATGAGCGCAAGTGAAATCTTATTGGTTGGTGAACAGCCAATAGGATTTCACTTGCTCTCATCCTATTGGCTGTTCAGCAGCCAATAGGATGAGAGCAAGTGAAATCTTATTGGCTGGTGAACAGCCAATAGGATGAGAGCAAGTGAAATCCTATTGGCTCTTCACCAGCCAATAAGATTTCACTTGCTCTCATCCTATTGGCCGATGTGAAAATGTCAGCCAATAGGAATGCAAGGTACCCCAATAAATATGGGTTACTTTGGATTTAATCATCAGTGTGCAACGAACGATCGCATGAAGAGGAACCTCCACGCCGCCGAGAAGTACCACCGCCAACCGTAACTAAGGACCTTTGTCGCCTCGGAGGATCGCCACATCTGGAAGCACTGATCTGCATCTCCAATCCGCGCTGCCTTTGCTGTGGATGAAAAAGATGGACCCGCCTGGCAGAATATCTTCTCTGCCGGACTTCAGGACCCGTGAATATCTATTTGGGGCTCTAGTGTTAGTTTTTTTTTATTTTTCTGTTTATTTAAAAAGCAAGAATGTAAAGCGTAGGAGCCGGCCCATTTTAGGTTCAGCACCCTGGATAGTGCTTGCTTATTGGTGGCTACATTTAGCCACCAATTAAACAAAACTGATACCAGACAGAACCACCCTCTAGCTGATGTGTTTAAGGGCTGATCCATAAAGGGACAAACGGGATTCAAATGGTCTGGGGACATATGCATGAACATATGTGGGAAGCTTACTAGGATTGGTGAATTAAATTCTGGTTAATCCTTGTTTCACTGCCCAAGCCTCCTCTAGTGTCAGACCCTGTAGAAGAGTCACTAGCACCTTTATCTTTCTTTTTTTCCTCCCATTACCAATTAAAGGGACAGGAAACCCCAAAAGTTTATTTCATTATTTGGATAGAACATACCACTTTAAACAACTTTCCAATTTACTTCTATTATCAAATTTGCTTCATTATCTTGTTGTTCTTTGCTGAAGGAACAGAATTGCACTGCTGACAGCTAGCTGAACACAACTAGTTAGCCAATCACAAGAGACAATGAAATGTATGCAGACGCCAATAAGCAACTAGCTCCCACTAGTGTAGGATATGTGCTTATTCTTTTTCAACAAGGGATACCAGGAGAACAAAGCACATTTGAAAATAGAAGTCAATTTAAAAGTGTCTTTTAAAATTTCATGCTGTGGACGTTTCCAATAGCGAGGGATAAAATGTTTTGCACAATTTTACATTATTTTAAACAGGGTGCTTTTGTATTGACATGTGTTTTTGGGGGGTAGTTGAGCAGGAAGACCAATGGAGAAGGATCGATGAAACAGTTTAGTATAGATTCCATATGACCAGCATGGCTGGAGAACCCCTCAATCCCACCAAATATGACCAAGGGTACCTTCCTCTCCACACTCTAATCAGCAACGTCCAGAAACTGAGGGGTTTCTAATACCACCCCAACAGTATCTTAAAATTGGTTTCTAAGGCGTGAACTGATATTGAAGATTTCTTAGTGGACAAAAAAGATTTGTTGCCATTGATAAGCTCATTACTCCATGACAAGGTATAAGAAGGGAGAGGTTGGGACGAGTAAAAATAGTAATATTTTATAGGAAATTTAAATTGTTCCCTTCAACAGGGTGCATTTGGTCCATTGTGTTTCAAAAAATGTTAGCGGTTTGACAAAATTCTTCATTAGTAAAAATATAGTGGCGTAATTCAAAATAGGAAAACCAGGAGAAAACAAGACGTGGGTATGCTTCTTTTAGTTCATCAAATGTTTCTAGTGAATTACCAGTAAATACTTTGCGAACAGGGGCATCCGTGATCTCATCCTCAAGTCAAATTCCTGAAGTCAAGTGCGTAAAAACAATGTTTTGGGAGCTCAGGAGAGCGTAAAAGGTGATGGAGTTGACGATAAGGAGGGGAATTTATGATGCAAAGTTCCAAATATAAGGTCATTAGAGATCATTAACATTTCTATCTTTTGCAGTTAGCCAGCATTGGTCCCCAATATTTTTAGTAGTAGGTCTTCGTCCAGGCTCTCTCATATTTTATCTTGCGAATGGCTGTGCCATTGGAAGATGTGAGACAAGTGAATGGCATTAATAGGATAGTAAATTTGGAACTCCCAGCCCACCTTTTTCTTTTGGTCTGTACAATGTTAGTTTGGGGTGAACCAGATGAGGGAGAATTTTGTTTGTGTATTGATCGTTGATTTTGGTTGATAGTTTTGTGGAAATATTGGAGATTTATCAGGCTTTGGAATTACAACTATATGGGCCTACAACATAGATTCTGGGAATCGGTGGTGGTGATCAGTAGAGCTAACATGTCAGTAAGAGGTGTTGCGATTATACCTTTGAATTGTGAGAAATAGTGAGTTGTAAAGCCATCAGGACCTGAGGCTTTACCTGCTGGAAAAGTTTTAATGGCGTCCAGTACTTCCAACACAGTGTTAGGGGCCTCTAAGGCTTTCCTGTCATCTACCAATAATTTGGGCGTAGGTATTTGTTGAATGTACTCAGACCGGGTAGAGGATCGGTGATTGATTGAAGATCGGAGCAAGAAGACTACAGTTTAGTATAATGTCTAATAGTATCAGCTATATCGTTGTTAGTGATGCAAGTCTTATCTTTAGAGCATAAGGAATGAACAAAATATTTGATTCTCCTTTTCTTAATACCCATATTCACATATCATATATTCTATTAACTGTTTGCAGTTGGCTTCCACCTGTACTTTGTAACCTGTCATCACAATACATTATTTCTAATAAACGTATAAAGATTTTTATAGAGCTAAGCCTCCAGTCAACAGAATAGATCAGTACAACATATTAACGCTACCAGGTGGTACATTTAGAGATAAATCTAACAGGTAGGTGACCATTGACCTACTTTAGTATACAGTTTCTCTCTTGTGATATCTGGGACAAACGGCAAGGCCAGTGCAGTCAGTGATTGCATCTGGACAGACTAATCTAATCTGTTTGCACCATGATTGACAAATGATATTTCTTTTCTAATCACTATTTAAAGGAACATAATGCTTGTATGCTAAAAGTGATGCAGCATAACTGTAAAAAGCTGACAGGAAAATATCACCTGAGCATCTCTAGGTAAAAAAGGAAGATATTTTACCTCACAGTTTCCTTGGCTCACCAGAGTAAGTGTTCTGTAAAAAAGTTATCTTTCAGTTACTGCCCAGCTGCAGGTTAAAGAAAAAGGGAAGAAATGAACAGCAGCCAATCAGAATCAAGAGTGTCTTTTAAAATTTCATGCTGTGGACGTTTCCAATAGCGAGGGATAAAATGTTTTGCACAATTTTACATTATTTTAAACAGGGTGCTTTTGTATTGACATGTGTTTTTGGGGGGGTAGTTGAGCAGGAAGACCAATGGAGAAGGATCGATGAAACAGTTTAGTATAGATTCCATATGACCAGCATGGCTGGAGAACCCCTCAATCCCACCAAATATGACCAAGGGTACCTTCCTCTCCACACTCTAACCAGCAACGTCCAGAAACTGAGGGGTTTCTAATACCACCCCAACAGTATCTTAAAATTGGTTTCTAAGGCGTGAACTGATATTGAAGATTTCTTAGTGGACAAAAAAGATTTGTTGCCATTGATAAGCTCATTACTCCATGACAAGGTATAAGAAGGGAGAGGTTGGGACGAGTAAAAATAGTAATATTTTATAGGAAATATAAATTGTTCCCTTCAACAGGGTGCATTTGGTCCATTGTGTTTCAAAAAATGTTAGCGGTTTGACAAAATTCTTCATTAGTAAAAATATAGTGGCGTAATTCAAAATAGGAAAACCAGGAGAAAACAAGACGTGGGTATGCTTCTTTTAGTTCATCAAATGTTTCTAGTGAATTACCAGTAAATACTTTGCGAACAGGGGCATCCGTGATCTCATCCTCAAGTCAAATTCCTGAAGTCAAGTGCGTAAAAACAATGTTTTGGGAGCTCAGGAGAGCGTAAAAGGTGATGGAGTTGACGATAAGGAGGGGAATTTATGATGCAAAGTTCCAAATATAAGGTCATTAGAGATCATTAACATTTCTATCTTTTGCAGTTAGCCAGCATTGGTCCCCAATATATTTAGTAGTAGGTCTTCGTCCAGGCTCTTCCATATTTTATCTTGCGAATGGCTGTGCCATTGGAAGATGTGAGACAAGTGAATGGCATTAATAGGATAGTAAATTTGGAACTCCCAGCCCACCTTTTTCTTTTGGTCTGTACAATGTTAGTTTGGGGTGAACCAGATGAGGGAGAATTTTGTTTGTGTATTGATCGTTGATTTTGGTTGATAGTTTTGTGGAAATATTGGAGATTTATCAGGCTTTGGAATTACAACTATATGGGCCTACAACATAGATTCTGGGAATCGGTGGTGGTGATCAGTAGAGCTAACATGTCAGTAAGAGGTGTTGCGATTATACCTTTGAATTGTGAGAAATAGTGAGTTGTAAAGCCATCAGGACCTGAGGCTTTACCTGCTGGAAAAGTTTTAATGGCGTCCAGTACTTCCAACACAGTGTTAGGGGCCTCTAAGGCTTTCCTGTCATCTACCAATAATTTGGGCGTAGGTATTTGTTGAATGTACTTAGACCGGGTAGAGGATCGGTGATTGATTGAAGATCGGAGCAAGAAGACTACAGTTTAGTATAATGTCTAATAGTATCAGCTATATCGTTGTTAGTGATGCAAGTCTTATCTTTAGAGCATAAGTTATGAACAAAATATTTGATTCTCCTTTTCTTAATACCCATATTCACATATCATATATTCTATTAACTGTTTGCAGTTGGCTTCCACCTGTACTTTGTAACCTGTCATCACAATACATTATTTCTAATAAACGTATAAAGATTTTTATAGAGCTAAGCCTCCAGTCAACAGAATAGATCAGTACAACATATTAACGCTACCAGGTGGTACATTTAGAGATAAATCTAACAGGTAGGTGACCATTGACCTACTTTAGTATACAGTTTCTCTCTTGTGATATCTGGGACAAACGGCAAGGCCAGTGCAGTCAGTGATTGCATCTGGACAGACTAATCTAATCTGTTTGCACCATGATTGACAAATGATATTTCTTTTCTAATCACTATTTAAAGGAACATAATGCTTGTATGCTAAAAGTGATGCAGCATAACTGTAAAAAGCTGACAGGAAAATATCACCTGAGCATCTCTAGGTAAAAAAGGAAGATATTTTACCTCACAGTTTCCTTGGCTCACCAGAGTAAGTGTTCTGTAAAAAAGTTATCTTTCAGTTACTGCCCAGCTGCAGGTTAAAGAAAAAGGGAAGAAATGAACAGCAGCCAATCAGAATCAAGAGTGCTGAGGTTATGAACTGTTTTACTGTGATCTCGTGAGATTTCATAGTAAACTTCCTTAAACTGAATCGGGAAATAACATGAGTGTGCATGAGGCACGCTCCCTTGCAAGTCCCGGGACAGGCATACTGATTTGCTGCTTAAATCCCTTTACAATGGGGTGTTAATAATTAGGACATTTTGAGGTAAAATATCTTTCTTTTTTATATGGAGCTGTTCAGGTGATATTTTCTAGTCAGCTTTTAACAGCTATGCTGCATTACTTTCAAGTGTTTCATTTGGGTATCATGCCCCTTTAATATATTATATGTGCTCCTTTGATTACTGCTAATTGGTTTTATGTGAATTTCTATATTCCAGGGACAGAAAGGTTACCCCGGACCTCGCGGTCATCCTGGTGAACCGGTAAGTGTTCCTTATCATAGACATCTCTACATCTCCTCCCATCCAACAATCAAATGCAATAACTAGAGATATAGCTATTTTGTTGGTTCATCAGAAAAAACTTAGATATAGTTTAAAACCCATTGGCCTAAACCCATAACAATATATCAGTCTCTACATTTTTATTAACTATTTTAACCCTTGCCCTGTAGTGCTTTAATTTGCCTTACATTATGCTAGACCCCACAGATGTTTGCCCTAAAATCTCTGACGCCTTACAAAAGGGGGTTGATGTGTAGCATTTAGCTGCCTGAAAACTAGGCAGACAGATGTGATATTGCAGAAGAAATGAATCTCATATTTTTGTGAACCAATACATTTTAATCTCTTAAATCTTACAAATGATGGGTTAAATTTAGTTTAGCAGGGAGGAGTAGGAATTTAAATGAAAAAAAGATCCAGAATCCAGTAAATTAACCCTTTAGCTCTCTATGACACACATTTTAGCCTTGTGGCAGTGAAGGGATTACTAGTTATACTGTAACACTCTTGTTCCCGCTTTCTCTGTGTTTAAATAAACTGCGGCTGCACAGAGAGGGAAATGAATAGTCAGTTTGTTTTTGAGGGAAGTTGTAACCATCAGCTCTTTAGAGCAGTTTGGCATAAAGTGTTGGAGTCAAACAGAACCATGTGTTACAGATAAAGGGAAAGCTGGGAGCTCTTAAAGGGGCACATGTTAGTATTTTATTGGGGCTAAAGACAAAATGTTTATGAAGGTGATAGAAAAAGATACATGGTTTAATTTCTTCAAATATCCTAGGCTTTGTGGTAACAAAACATTAGACTTTTTCTATGTCTCTCTTGCAGGGTGAGCGTGGACCGAATGGAAACCCAGGAGCCAAAGGTTATCCTGGCAGGCAGGTGCAGTAAATCTTACCATGCTGTGAGCAGGTTACGTCAGGGTTTGGGTATGCAGGTAGATATAACTGTATAAATTCATCAATTGTCCTATTGCATTTGGTCAGTTAGTTTACAGTTTAAACTCGGCTGAAAACCGAGTTGTGTCTTTGGGGTTTTTTAATCTGGTTGAAATAATCAAAACCCAAAAAAACCCAAAACCGTTATTTTAAAGGAAAAATTAAGAATGAAAAAAGGACATGAAACGCAAATGTTTTCTTTCATGATTCAGATAGATTTTAACCCCTTAAGGACCAGAGACGTATCCTGTTCGTTGCTGGTCTTTCTATGGGGCTTGCATTTTTAATAGCGATGTTTCGCCACCAGCACTATTATAACCTAAAAAAAAATAACCTTACCAACCAGTAACGTTGTGGTCGTTAAGGGGTTACACAATTTACTTCTGCTATCTAATTTGTTTTGTTCTCTTGGTATCCTTTGTTGGAAAGGATAGCTAGGTAGGCTCAGGAGCTGCTGATTGGTGGCTGAACATATAGGCCTCGTGTTATTGGCTCACCCAATGCATTTAGGTAACTCCTAATAGTGCATTACTGCTGTTTAAACAAAGGATATCAAGAGAACAATGCAAATGAGATAATAGAAGTAAATTGGAATGTTGATTAAAATCACACACTCTGAATCGTTAAAAGATTTCATGTCAATTTAAGCTTGAACAAACAAACCAGTGGCGAGGGCTTCTCATACACTGTGATCATGTGTTAATTCTGCTCTGTATTCTCTATAAAAGCCTTTGTATTGTACCACTCATACAAATGCTTTGAAAATCATCTTCATGTAAACGTAAGTTTGTGGTGTTTGTGAAATGTTTCGTACTAAAAAAAGACAGCTGTTACACACTTATCAGCTGGTTATACAATGAATGTATAACTGGGCTATCCAATGTTTATCCTAAATAACTGGACACAAGCCAGATTTTTGGGATATCCATGCATGGGCAAATCTACATGTTGGCACCATTAATTGGCTTTCTGAAACTAGACATGTGCATTCCGATACTTAGTTAGGATCTGAATGTGGAAGAAGGCAACTGCTCTTGGCAATCGGCTCTTTCTGGAGCTGAATTTATTCTTGTGAAAGTTCAACACACTTAGATCGGATTTGCACTAATATTAGTCTGTTGAACTTTCACAAGAATAAATCTGTCTGAAAAGAGCCAAATGCCATGATAGGCCGCCTTCTTCCCCATTCGGATCTTTCACAAGAATAAATCTGTCTCCGAAAAGAGCCAAATGCCATAATAGGTCGCCTTCTTCCCCATTTGGATCTGTCTTCGACCCTCACTGCACAACCTTGGTATGTTGATGCCATATTTGGTCATTTCATATCTCATACTTCGCTAAGATTTGAGGGCAATGTGAGGGTTCTTACAGATGTCTTTGGTCCGTGTACAGACATGTTGTTCAGCTCACGTGACCTCACATTGTAGCACATGTTTTTTATAGTAAGGCTTTATAAGCAGTTACTACATAGGATAAGCAAAATGTTTTGTTGAAAATGTAATAATCTATAGCAAGTTAGGATGTCAAGTTTTGCGAATAATCTATAGCAAGTTAGGATGTCAAGTTTTGCGAATAATCTATAGCAAGTTAGGATGTCAAGTTTTGCGAATAATCTATAGCAAGTTAGGATGTCAAGTTTTGCGAATAATCTATAGCAAGTTAGTATGTCAAGTTTTGCGAATAATCTATAGCAAGTTAGGATGTCAAGTTTTGCGAATAATCTATAGCAAGTTAGGATGTCAAGTTTTGCGTATGAAAACAAAAAACCTTGGACTGTTGAAAAAAAATGTCCAGAAAGTGCCCAACACTACATTAAAATGGAAGCCAATAATTCACCTTAGTTACTGTAGCTTGTCATGAGGGTATATCGTGTATTATACACAAAACTACGTGTCTAACATAAACGGGTGAACACACATTGATAAGACCACAAGGCGGGTTTAAATGGTAAAATTGTGCTACGTATTCTTTTCATGCACGTGGTATGCCTATTTCGTTTTAAGGTATCAGTTTACCTAGTGACTTGCTTGCCTTCCCATCGAATCTAGCACAGTATTATACATATGGAAAGTAACATTAGAAGAAGGAAATCTCTTTATCTTCTTGAGCTCCCTAATCATGAGGCATCCAGCCTAAAAACACAATGAAAGCAAAGCAATATTTGTTTTAGATACTTCTGGCTTACTGGGGACGTGGTACAAATATTACCAAGGAATTTTGTCTTTGCAGAATTGTAGGAAAGTAACTTTAGAAGCAGCTATTTCTAGCTTTGCTTTGTTCCCTTACTGCAATTTGCTTATAAATGTCTAAATTTATAAATTGCTGTTGATTACCTTGCACTTATTTATACTTTTTTTTTCCATTCATTGTATTATTAAATCTCTGAATGTGTCTTATTCTCATTGTCCTTTTTTCTTGTACTGATTTCTCTCTGCTCTGTTACATTACATTATTATACCTCTGCTCTGTTACATTACATTATTATACCTCTGATCTGTTACATTATATTATTACACCTCTGCTCTGTTATATTACATTATTATATCTCTGCTCTGTTACATTACATTATTATACCTCTGCTCTGTTACATTACATTATTATACCTCTGCTCTGTTACATTACATTATTATACCTCTGCTCTGTTACATTACATTATTATACCTCTGATCTGTTACATTATATTATTATACCTCTGCTCTGTTACATTACATTATTATACCTCTGCTCTGTTACATTACATTATTATACCTCTGCTCTGTTACATTACATTATTATACCACTGATCTGTTACATTATATTATTATACCTCTGCTCTGTTACATTACATTATTATACCTCTGATCTGTTACATTATATTATTACACCTCTGCTCTGTTATATTACATTATTATATCTCTGCTCTGTTACATTACATTATTATACCTCTGCTCTGTTACATTACATTATTATACCTCTGATCTGTTACATTATATTATTATACCTCTGCTCTGTTACATTACATTATTATACCTCTGATCTGTTACATTATATTATTACACCTCTGCTCTGTTATATTACATTATTATACCTCTGCTCTGTTACATTACATTATTATACCTCTGCTCTGTTACATTACATTATTATACATCTGCTCTGTTATATTACATTATGATATCTCTGCTCTGTTACATTACATTATTATACCTCTGATCTGTTACATTATATTATTATACCTCTGCTCTGTTACATTACATTATTATACCTCTGATCTGTTACATTATATTATTATATCTCTGCTCTTTTACATTACATTATTATACCTCTGATTTGTTATATTATATTATTATACATCTGCTCTGTTACATTACATTATTATACCTCTGATCTGTTACATTATATTATTATATCTCTGCTCTGTTACATTACATTATTATACCTCTGCTCTGTTACATTATATTATTATATCTCTGCTCTGTTACATTACATTATTATACCTCTGCTCTGTTACATTATATTATTATGCATCTGCTCTGTTACATTATATTATTACACCTCTGCTTTGTTAAATTACATTATTATACCTCTGCTCTGTTACATTACATTATTACACCTCTGATCTGTTACATTATATTATTATACATCTGCTCTGTTAAATTACATTATTATACCTCTGCTCTGTTACATTATATTATTATACATCTGCTCTGTTACATTACATTATTATACCTCTGCTCTGTTACATTATATTATTATACCTCTGCTCTGTCACATTATATTATTATACCTCTGATCTGTTACATTATATTATTATACCTCTGCTCTGTTACATTACATTATTATACCTATGCTCTGTTCCATTATATTATTATACCTCTGCTCTGTACAATTATATTATTATACCTCTGCTCTGTTACATTATATTATTACACCTCTGCTCTGTTACATTATATTATTATACATCTGCTCTGTTACATTACATTATTACACCTCTGTTACATTATATTATTATACATCTGCTCTGTTACATTACATTATTATATCTCTGCTCTGTTACATTACATTATTATACCTCTGATCTGTTACATTATATTATTATACCTCTGATCTGTTACATTACATTATTATACCTCTGATCTGTTACATTATATTATTATATCTCTGTTCTGTTACATTACATTATTACACATCTGCTTGGTTACATTATATTATTATACCTCTGCTCTGTTACATTATATTATTATATCTCTGCTCTGTTACATTACATTATTATACCTCTGCTCTGTTACATTATATTATTATGCATCTGCTCTGTTACATTATATTATTACACCTCTGCTTTGTTAAATTACATTATTATACCTCTGCTCTGTTACATTACATTATTACACCTCTGATCTGTTACATTATATTATTATACATCTGCTCTGTTAAATTACATTATTATACCTCTGCTCTTACATTATATTATTATACATCTGCTCTGTTACATTACATTATTATACCTCTACTCTGTTACATTATATTATTATACCTCTACTCTGTTACATTATATTATTATACCTATGCTCTGTTCCATTATATTATTATACCTCTGCTCTGTTCCATTATATTATTATACATCTGCTCTGTTACATTACATTATTATACCTCTGCTCTGTTACATTACATTATTATACCTCTGTTCTGTTACATTACATTATTATACCTCTGCTCTGTTATATTACATTATTATACCTCTGCTCTGTTACATTACATTATTATACCTCTGCTCTGTTACATTACATTATTATACCTCTGTTCTGTTACATTATATTATTATACCTCTGCTCTGTTACATTATATTATTATACCTCTGCTCTGTTACATTACATTATTATACCTCTGCTCTGTTATATTACATTATTATACCTCTGCTCTGTTACATTACATTATTATACCTCTGCTCTGTTACATTACATTATTATACCTCTGCTCTGTTACATTACATTATTATACCTCTGCTCTGTTACATTATATTATTATATCTCTGCTCTGTTACATTACATTATTATACCTCTGCTCTGTTATATTATATTATTATGCATCTGCTCTGTTACATTATATTATTATACCTCTGCTCTGTTACATTACATTATTATACCTATGCTCTGTTCCATTATATTATTATACCTCTGCTCTGTTCCATTATATTATTATACCTCTGCTCTGTTACATTACATTATTATACCTTTGCTCTGTTACATTATATTATTATATCTCTGCTCTGTTACATTACATTATTATACCTCTGCTCTGTTACATTATATTATTATGCATCTGCTCTGTTACATTATATTATTACACCTCTGCTCTGTTACATTACATTATTATACCTCTGCTTTGTTAAATTACATTATTATACCTCTGCTCTGTTACATTACATTATTACACCTCTGATCTGTTACATTATATTATTATACTACTGCTCTGTTAAATTACATTATTATACCTCTGCTCTGTTACATTATATTATTATACATCTGCTCTGTTACATTACATTATTATACCTCTGCTCTGTTACATTATATTATTATACCTCTGATCTGTTACATTATATTATTATATCTCTGTTCTGTTACATTACATTATTACACATCTGCTTGGTCACATTATATTGTTATACCTCTGTTCAGTTACATTACATTATTATACCTCTGCTCTGTTAAATTATGTTATTACACCTCTGCTCTGTTACATTACATTATTACACATCTGCTTGGTTACATTATATTATTATACCTCTGCTCTGTTACATTTCATTATTATACCTCTGCTCTGTTACATTTCATTATTATACCTCTGCTCTGTTACATTACATTATTATATATCTGTTCTGTTACATTACATTATTATATCTCTGCTCTGTTACATTATATTATTATACATCTGCTTGGTTACATTATATTATTATACATCTGCTATGTTACATTATATTATTATACCTCTGCTCTGTTACATTACATTATTATACCTCTGCTCTGTTACATTATATTATTATACCTCTGCTCTGTTACATTATATTATTGCACCTCTGCTCTGTTACATTACATTATTATACCTCTGATCTGTTACATTATATTATTGCACCTCTGCTCTGTTACATTATATTATTACACCTCTGCTCTGTTACATTACATTATTATACCTCTGATCTGTTACATTACATTATTATACCTCTGCTCTGTTACATTATATTATTATACCTCTTCTCTGTTACATTATATTATTATACATCTGCTCTGTTATATTACATTATTATATCTCTGCTCTGTTACATTACATTATTATACCTCTGCTCTGTTACATTACATTATTATACCTCTGATCTGTTACATTATATTATTATATCTCTGCTCTGTTACATTACATTATTATACCTCTGATTTGTTATATTATATTATTATACATCTGCTCTGTTACATTACATTATTATACCTCTGATCTGTTACATTATATTATTATATCTCTGCTCTGTTACATTACATTATTATACCTCTGCTCTGTTACATTATATTATTATATCTCTGCTCTGTTACATTACATTATTATACCTCTGCTCTGTTACATTATATTATTATGCATCTGCTCTGTTACATTATATTATTACACCTCTGCTTTGTTAAATTACATTATTATACCTCTGCTCTGTTACATTACATTATTACACCTCTGATCTGTTACATTATATTATTATACATCTGCTCTGTTAAATTATATTATTATACATCTGCTCTGTTAAATTACATTATTATACCTCTGCTCTGTTACATTATATTATTATACATCTGCTCTGTTACATTACATTATTATACCTCTGCTCTGTTACATTATATTATTATACCTCTGCTCTGTCACATTATATTATTATACCTCTGATCTGTTACATTATATTATTATACCTCTGCTCTGTTACATTACATTATTATACCTATGCTCTGTTCCATTATATTATTATACCTCTGCTCTGTACAATTATATTATTATACCTCTGCTCTGTTACATTATATTATTACACCTCTGCTCTGTTACATTATATTATTATACATCTGCTCTGTTACATTACATTATTACACCTCTGTTACATTATATTATTATACATCTGCTCTGTTACATTACATTATTATATCTCTGCTCTGTTACATTACATTATTATACCTCTGATCTGTTACATTATATTATTATACCTCTGATCTGTTACATTACATTATTATACCTCTGATCTGTTACATTATATTGTTATACCTCTGATCTGTTACATTACATTATTATACCTCTGATCTGTTACATTATATTATTATATCTCTGTTCTGTTACATTACATTATTACACATCTGCTTGGTTACATTATATTATTATACCTCTGCTCTGTTACATTATATTATTATATCTCTGCTCTGTTACATTACATTATTATACCTCTGCTCTGTTACATTATATTATTATGCATCTGCTCTGTTACATTATATTATTACACCTCTGCTTTGTTAAATTACATTATTATACCTCTGCTCTGTTACATTACATTATTACACCTCTGATCTGTTACATTATATTATTATACATCTGCTCTGTTAAATTACATTATTATACCTCTGCTCTGTTACATTATATTATTATACCTCTGATCTGTTACATTATATTATTATACCTCTGATCTGTTACATTACATTATTATACCTATGCTCTGTTCCATTATATTATTATACCTCTGCTCTGTTCCATTATATTATTATACATCTGCTCTGTTACATTACATTATTATACCTCTGCTCTGTTACATTACATTATTATACCTCTGTTCTGTTACATTACATTATTATACCTCTGCTCTGTTATATTACATTATTATACCTCTGTTCTGTTACATTACATTATTATACCTCTGCTCTGTTATATTACATTATTATACCTCTGCTCTGTTACATTATATTATTACACCTCTGCTCTGTTACATTACATTATTATACCTCTGCTCTGTTACATTACATTATTATACCTCTGTTCTGTTACATTATATTATTATACATCTGCTCTGTTACATTATATTATTATACCTCTGCTCTGTTACATTACATTATTATACCTCTGCTCTGTTATATTACATTATTATACCTCTGCTCTGTTACATTACATTATTATACCTCTGCTCTGTTACATTACATTATTATACCTCTGCTCTGTTACATTACATTATTATACCTCTGCTCTGTTACATTATATTATTATATCTCTGCTCTGTTACATTACATTATTATACCTCTGCTCTGTTATATTATATTATTATGCATCTGCTCTGTTACATTATATTATTATACCTCTGCTCTGTTACATTACATTATTATACCTATGCTCTGTTCCATTATATTATTATACCTCTGCTCTGTTCCATTATATTATTATACCTCTGCTCTGTTACATTACATTATTATACCTTTGCTCTGTTACATTATATTATTATATCTCTGCTCTGTTACATTACATTATTATACCTCTGCTCTGTTACATTATATTATTATGCATCTGCTCTGTTACATTATATTATTACACCTCTGCTCTGTTACATTACATTTTTATACCTCTGCTTTGTTAAATTACATTATTATACCTCTGCTCTGTTACATTACATTATTACACCTCTGATCTGTTACATTATATTATTATACTACTGCTCTGTTAAATTACATTATTATACCTCTGCTCTGTTACATTATATTATTATACATCTGCTCTGTTACATTACATTATTATACCTCTGCTCTGTTACATTATATTATTATACCTCTGATCTGTTACATTATATTATTATATCTCTGTTCTGTTACATTACATTATTACACATCTGCTTGGTCACATTATATTGTTATACCTCTGTTCAGTTACATTACATTATTATACCTCTGCTCTGTTACATTATGTTATTACACCTCTGCTCTGTTACATTACATTATTACACATCTGCTTGGTTACATTATATTATTATACCTCTGCTCTGTTACATTTCATTATTATACCTCTGCTCTGTTACATTTCATTATTATACCTCTGCTCTGTTACATTACATTATTATATATCTGTTCTGTTACATTACATTATTATATCTCTGCTCTGTTACATTATATTATTATACATCTGCTTGGTTACATTATATTATTATACATCTGCTATGTTACATTATATTATTATACCTCTGCTCTGTTACATTACATTATTATACCTCTGCTCTGTTACATTATATTATTATACCTCTGCTCTGTTACATTATATTATTGCACCTCTGCTCTGTTACATTACATTATTATACCTCTGATCTGTTACATTATATTATTGCACCTCTGCTCTGTTACATTATATTATTACACCTCTGCTCTGTTACATTACATTATTATACCTCTGATCTGTTACATTACATTATTATACCTCTGCTCTGTTACATTATATTATTATACCTCTTCTCTGTTACATTATATTATTATACATCTGCTCTGTTATATTACATTATTATATCTCTGCTCTGTTACATTACATTATTATACCTCTGCTCTGTTACATTACATTATTATACCTCTGATCTGTTACATTATATTATTATATCTCTGCTCTGTTACATTACATTATTATACCTCTGATTTGTTATATTATATTATTATACATCTGCTCTGTTACATTACATTATTATACCTCTGATCTGTTACATTATATTATTATATCTCTGCTCTGTTACATTACATTATTATACCTCTGCTCTGTTACATTATATTATTATATCTCTGCTCTGTTACATTACATTATTATACCTCTGCTCTGTTACATTATATTATTATGCATCTGCTCTGTTACATTATATTATTACACCTCTGCTTTGTTAAATTACATTATTATACCTCTGCTCTGTTACATTACATTATTACACCTCTGATCTGTTACATTATATTATTATACATCTGCTCTGTTAAATTATATTATTATACATCTGCTCTGTTAAATTACATTATTATACCTCTGCTCTGTTACATTATATTATTATACATCTGCTCTGTTACATTACATTATTATACCTCTGCTCTGTTACATTATATTATTATACCTCTGCTCTGTTACATTATATTATTATACCTCTGATCTGTTACATTATATTATTATACCTCTGCTCTGTTACATTACATTATTATACCTATGCTCTGTTCCATTATATTATTATACCTCTGCTCTGTACAATTATATTATTATACCTCTGCTCTGTTACATTATATTATTACACCTCTGCTCTGTTACATTATATTATTATACATCTGCTCTGTTACATTACATTATTACACCTCTGTTACATTATATTATTATACATCTGCTCTGTTACATTACATTATTATATCTCTGCTCTGTTACATTACATTATTATACCTCTGATCTGTTACATTATATTATTATACCTCTGATCTGTTACATTACATTATTATACCTCTGATCTGTTACATTATATTGTTATACCTCTGATCTGTTACATTACATTATTATACCTCTGATCTGTTACATTATATTATTATATCTCTGTTCTGTTACATTACATTATTACACATCTGCTTGGTTACATTATATTATTATACCTCTGCTCTGTTACATTATATTATTATATCTCTGCTCTGTTACATTACATTATTATACCTCTGCTCTGTTACATTATATTATTATGCATCTGCTCTGTTACATTATATTATTACACCTCTGCTTTGTTAAATTACATTATTATACCTCTGCTCTGTTACATTACATTATTACACCTCTGATCTGTTACATTATATTATTATACATCTGCTCTGTTAAATTACATTATTATACCTCTGCTCTGTTACATTATATTATTATACCTCTGATCTGTTCCATTATATTATTATACCTCTGCTCTGTTCCATTATATTATTATACATCTGCTCTGTTACATTACATTATTATACCTCTGCTCTGTTACATTACATTATTATACCTCTGTTCTGTTACATTACATTATTATACCTCTGCTCTGTTACATTACATTATTATACCTCTGCTCTGTTACATTACATTATTATACCTCTGTTCTGTTACATTACATTATTATACCTCTGATCTGTTACATTACATTATTATACCTATGCTCTGTTCCATTATATTATTATACCTCTGCTCTGTTCCATTATATTATTATACATCTGCTCTGTTACATTACATTATTATACCTCTGCTCTGTTACATTACATTATTATACCTCTGTTCTGTTACATTACATTATTATACCTCTGCTCTGTTATATTACATTATTATACCTCTGCTCTGTTACATTACATTATTATACCTCTGCTCTGTTACATTACATTATTATACCTCTGCTCTGTTACATTACATTATTATACCTCTGTTCTGTTACATTATATTATTATACCTCTGCTCTGTTACATTACATTATTATACCTCTGCTCTGTTATATTACATTATTATACCTCTGCTCTGTTACATTACATTATTATACCTCTGCTCTGTTACATTACATTATTATACCTCTGCTCTGTTACATTACATTATTATACCTCTGCTCTGTTACATTATATTATTATATCTCTGCTCTGTTACATTACATTATTATACCTCTGCTCTGTTATATTATATTATTATGCATCTGCTCTGTTACATTATATTATTATACCTCTGCTCTGTTACATTACATTATTATACCTATGCTCTGTTCCATTATATTATTATACCTCTGCTCTGTTACATTATATTATTATACCTCTGCTCTGTTACATTACATTATTATACCTTTGCTCTGTTACATTATATTATTATATCTCTGCTCTGTTACATTACATTATTATACCTCTGCTCTGTTACATTATATTATTATGCATCTGCTCTGTTACATTATATTATTACACCTCTGCTCTGTTACATTACATTATTATACCTCTGCTTTGTTAAATTACATTATTATACCTCTGCTCTGTTACATTACATTATTACACCTCTGATCTGTTACATTATATTATTATACATCTGCTCTGTTAAATTACATTATTATACCTCTGCTCTGTTACATTATATTATTATACATCTGCTCTGTTACATTACATTATTATACCTCTGCACTGTTACATTATATTATTATACCTCTGATCTGTTACATTATATTATTATATCTCTGTTCTGTTACATTACATTATTACACATCTGCTTGGTCACATTATATTGTTATACCTCTGTTCAGTTACATTACATTATTATACCTCTGCTCTGTTACATTATGTTATTACACCTCTGCTCTGTTACATTACATTATTACACATCTGCTTGGTTACATCATATTATTATACCTCTGCTCTGTTACATTTCATTATTATACCTCTGCTCTGTTACATTTCATTATTATACCTCTGCTCTGTTACATTACATTATTATATATCTGTTCTGTTACATTACATTATTATATCTCTGCTCTGTTACATTATATTATTATACATCTGCTTGGTTACATTATATTATTATACATCTGCTATGTTACATTATATTATTATACCTCTGCTCTGTTACATTACATAATTATACCTCTGCTCTGTTACATTATATTATTATACCTCTGCTCTGTTACATTATATTATTGCACCTCTGCTCTGTTACATTACATTATTATACCTCTGATCTTTTACATTATATTATTGCACCTCTGCTCTGTTACATTATATTATTACACCTCTGCTCTGTTACATTACATTATTACACCTCTGATCTGTTACATTACATTATTATACCTCTGCTCTGTTACATTACATTATTTCATCTCTGCTCTGTTACATTACATTATTATATCTCTGATCAGTTACATTACATTGTTAAACCTCTGCTCTGTTACATTACATTATTTCATCTCTGCTCTGTTACATTACATTATTATATCTCTGATCAGTTACATTACATTGTTAAACCTCTGCTCTGTTACATTACATTATTTCATCTCTGCTCTGTTACATTACATTATTATACCTCTGCTCTGTTACATTATATTATTATACCTCTGCTCTGTTACATTATATTATTATACCTCTGCTCTGTTACATTATATTATTATACCTCTGCTCTGTTACATTACATTATTATACCTCTGCTCTGTTACATTATATTATTATATCTCTGCTCTGTTACATTACATTATTATACCTCTGTTCTGTTTCATTACATTATTATACCTCTAATCTGTTACATTACATTATTATGCATCTGCTCTGTTACATTACATTATTATACCTCTGCTCTGTTACATTACATTATTATACCTCTGCTCTGTTACATTATATTATTATACCTCTGCTCTGTTACATTATATTATTATACCTCTGCTATGTTACATTACATTATTATACCTCTGCTCTGTTACATTATATTATTATACCTCTGCTCTGTTACATTATATTATTATATCTCTGATCAGTTACATTACATTATTATACCTCTGCTCTGTTACATTATATTATTACACCTCCGCTCTGTTACATTATATTATTATACCTCTGATCTGTTAAATAATATTATTATATCTCTGCTCTGTTACATTACATTATTATACCTCTGCTCTGTTACATTACATTATTATACCTCTGCTCTGTTACATTACATTATTATACCTCTGCTCTGTTACATTACATTATTATACCTCTGCTCTGTTACATTACATTATTATACCTCTGCTCTGTTACATTACATTATTATACCTCTGCTCTGTTACATTACATTATTATACCTCTGCTCTGTTACATTATTTTACCTCTGATCAGTTACATTACATTATTACACCTCTGCTCTGTTACATTATATTATTATATCTCTGCTCTGTTACATTACATTATTACACCTATGCTCTGTTACATTATATTATTATACATCTGCTCTGTTACATTATATTATTATACCTCTGCTCTGTTACATTATATTATTATACATCTGCTCTGTTACATTATATTATTATACCTCTGCTCTGTTACATTACATTATTATACCTCTGCTCTGTTACATTATATTATTATACATCTGCTCTGTTACATTATATTATTACACCTCTGCTCTGTTACATTATATTATTATACCTCTGCTCTGTTACATTACATTATTATACATCTGCTCTGTTACATTATATTATTATACCTCTGCTCTGTTACATTATATTATTATACCTCTGCTCTGTTACATTATATTATTATATCTCTGCTCTGTTACATTATATTATTACACCTCTGCTCTGTTACATTATATTATTATACCTCTGCTCTGTTACATTATATTATTATATCTCTGCTCTGTTACATTACATTATTATACCTCTGCTCTGTTACATTACATTATTATACCTCTGCCTTGTTACATTATATTATTATACATCTGCTCTGTTACATTACATTATTACATCTCTGCTCTTCTGCATTATTATGCCTTAAACGTTTGATAATTGCTTCTTACCTAAGTGGATTACCTATCAATGTAACAGCTTTGAATATGTGTTCCTCTGCTTATTTAATTTGTTTTCAGGGGTTACCTGGACCGGTAGGAGGTGCTGGCCCAAAAGGAAGCCGGGTTAGTGTTCTCACTTAAATGTTAGCCCTGTAAGGACTATTTTTTTCTGTGCTAGCCCAATGTGGCCTCTTAGTGATGTTGTATTTTGGGTATACAATGCTAAGTAAAATAATAAATATTTATTGTGCATTCATAGTATTAATCTAATGTTTTGTTATTATTTTTTTTTGTATGTGACGTTTTATTTTACAACTTTATTGTTCATAAATGTTTACATTATCTTGTGTTATTTTCATATACTGAACAGCTGACCATACATAGTCTGCCAGATAACTTCATCCTAATTTCCCTGCTTCCTCACCCTTTTTTAATGAGACACCTTTTTATAATTCCCTTGTTCATTATTATTATTTTTTATCGTATTATTGGTATTTATCTGAAATGTAAGCTACCTTAAAATTGTAATATTCTTGAATTTTGAAACCTATTCTCCTAACCCATCAGATGGTCCAACCCCAAGCGTTTGGCTACAATGTGGCTCTCTAATGGCAATATGTTTCCTCTTGCACACTGAAAAACTTTCTCTATATGTTTTGAGCAGTGACTATATATGGTAGAACTTTTGTTCAGATTTTATTCTACCCCCGATTAATTTACGTGCATTTTGCTGTAATCCCAGAGCTACCCTTTACCTCAAGCCATATGCATCCCACAGCATACCCAGCCTATAGCCACATTCATAATGCTGGACAAAGAGATTGCCCTGTTCTCTACATATGCACTTAAAGGGACATTAAACACTTTGAGATGGTAATATAAAATGATAAATTGTATATATAAAACAACTCTGCAATATACTTTCATTATTTATTCTGTCCTCTTTGCCTTTTAATTCCAATCTGAAATTGTGAGCTTTTCAGTCCCTGTTAGAAATTGAAGTGCAGAACACTGTTATATTCTACACAGCCATTGGCTGCACACTCTAGTGACCTATTTATAACTGTCCCTAATTTGCCACAGCAGAGAAGGTAACACAAGTTACAACATGGCAGCTCCCAGTGTTTTATAGACACTAAAACTTTACACTTATTTTGTCACTTTTTAAACAACTAATGAAACTTTAAAAAATACATCTACATTTTAGTCATGGACTAATCTTTTCTTTGAATGCATCATTCTATCTAGCATGCATTTAGTGTTTAATGTCCCTTTAATGCCATACATCTTTCTAGGGTATTGCTCCTTTGAAGTGTGTATTTATGTTTTGGTTAAACATTCCAAAACTTGTTTGCCGGCCATGCAAGAAACAAAATCAGTGCGGCCTCTCTCTTCAAAAACGTGGACAACTCTATTTCAAATGTTTTATCTCCATAATTTTTTAAAATATTTCATGATTAATTTTGAAGTTGGCGTTAATGGGAGCTTGGAAAATTATATTCTCATTTCCCAACACTGTCAATTAAAGCTGCCCACAGTAAACCTAATGCCAATAAACAACGCTATGTTAATCTGCAAGATCTCTAGCAAGAGACGATCCTGCTCTCTGTAACCAGAGCAATGAGCTCACAAACAGTTTACATTAGAACGTCAAAAAAGCTGACATCTTGAAGCCATATGCAAATGAGACCTTTTTATGTTTCTTTTCCGTTTGCATCGCAGGGTTCAAGAAGCCTAATTAAATGATGAGTCCTATAAATATCTCTACTGGGGACGACAATGCTTTAAAGCAGGAGACAGCAGGGACAGGGCGTAATTGCAGGAAGCGGCCTCATCTGTAGCTTAATTCAAGTCATTTAAATTCATACAGTTACAATTAATGGTATTTTTCCGATTTGTAATACGGCTAGATAATCCATAAACATAGTTTATTCTTCTAAGGTAAAAGTAACTATTCATTTACTTGCTTATCTAGTAGAAGCCACTCAGTAGGAAATGGTACTACAGTTACTTCTGGACATGTATGCCAAGTCATTTCAGTATATGACAATCTGTGTTTAGACAATGCATGGTAAATATAAATATGTATGTGTGACCTGCAGCTTTATTATTCCTACTTGTTGTGCCGTATACTTTGTGTAACTGATTATCACTATAGATGCTGAAGACCACGCTCTCCAGTCTGTTGTAATGTATTTGTTATCCTGGGAGTGGTCAGATCAAAGTGGATCGGAATAACAGCTCTGAGAGTCATTTACTACTTCTTCAGAGCCGCAGCGTTCTGTCCTGTGATTCTGACCACAGTTCCCCAGATAAAAACTGTCTGAATCAGGTAGCTTTAACATTTGTGAAAGATATATTAGATTAATCAACTTAAGACAAAATATACAATATCTATTTAATAACCAAGGACTTTTTTGCATTTCCTAAGGTAGCATTTTGTTGTCGGCAGGTTGGTGTTTTGTTTCTGATGAGTGGGGGAGGAAGCCTGTCTTCATTTTTATGTGTTGCATGCCTAACCTTAAAACAGTGGCCGCAGTTCATTCAGGTGTGCAATATAGTATTAGTCTGAAGGGCCGTCTTCATTGAACTTTGCATGACTACAGTTTTGGATGTATATATGTAGGACCCTTGAACATAACCTACCACTGGTATAAGAGAGATTTTGTGTCACATTTTGTGTTTTCTGTACATGCGCCTCATGTCACATAACTTGTGGCATAAAATCAGATCCCGATAAAACAAAAACAACAACAAAATCTACATTGATTAGTTAAACAGTTTAAAATAGGTTTTTATACAGCAAAGTAAACAGACATACCTTAAAGGGACATTATACATATATACACACCCACACATACACCTTTGCCCCCTCCCCAGTCCAGTCCCTTGTCATATACTATACCCTTTTAATTCTGCCACAAAACCTTAATTTCATTATTTAAAATTTGTTTAATATTTATTAAGTGTAAATTTGAGTTAAAAACTTCCATAGCAATTTCATATGTTTTTTTTTATGCAAACTAGCAAACAAACAAGCGATAATTTGGATTCCATTAAAAGTACAGTGCGTGTTAAAAAGTTTTAGACAGATTAACATTCTCTAATTAAACTGTTTAACCATCCTTGTAATACCAGAATTTGTGTTTATTCTTAGTGTGAGGCCAAGCGCAAGATAATGCAACGTGTTAAAGTGTGGTCATATATACAAATATGATTATAAAAAAAAGCTTATTTATTACATATGGGGGCCAAATTATGATTGTGCGAGCGGACATGATCCGATATTGCGGATCATGTCTGCTGCACATCGATAACTGCTGGTGCAATGCCGCCCCCTGCCGCTAGCAGGGGGTGTCAATCAACCCAATCGTATACGATCGGGTTGATTTCTGGCAATGTCTGTCTGCAACCTCAGAGCATTTGGACAGGTTATGGAGTAGCGGTCTCTCTCACAATTAATATTGTTTTATACATACATGCAGACATACACAAACACACATACACACGCTGTATTTATATGTATATAATCTATACACTTTGGTTAATGAAAGCAAATTGAAATCAATGAAGGGTTGAATGGTTGCCTTTGGGCCTGAGACAACTCCTCTGTCCCAGAATCTCACCCATTTAAGTTGCAATAGTCCTATTTCTGCTAAGGGGAGCTAAATAACCCCAGAGCAAGCCACACAGAAATGTAAGCACCATATGTTCCACACAGCTCAGGGTGATCACACAGCAGGACTGCTGACAGGCTTACATTGAATGTATTGTAGGTGTGTTTCTGCCCATTACTAGAGGATCTTACTATCCCTCTAACCAGACTGTGCTCCAGCTCCTCTCACCAGCAGCAGCAGTGTTTACTGAAGTGTCCCTGTTCTCAGTCCAGGGGTACTTAGTTTCCCCTTGCAAAAATAGTGCAGGAACTCGGTTTCCATGCGTTCCCACCTGACTTGACCCCTGCATACGGAGCTTGATAAATATTCCCCATGGTATTTAAAGAAAACAATTAAAACAAATTTGTGCAGACCCCAAGGCAGAACATAGTGCGATCTGCGATATTATCGCAGAAAGTGGAGCCTGCCTGCAGAAAGAATAGCCAGGTCTGTTAAGCAGAGAATTTTTTCTTCAACAGGATTTTTTTTTTTTTTTGGTCAGTGCTTTAGTGCAGACAGTACTTTGAAATTATTGGCTAATGGCTGCTCTGCTCCAAAATTGATACTTTTTTAGATGCAATATCATTATTGTTACTTTTACCCGCCAGAACGGCTTCTGCGACTGCGAGGTAAGTCAGTTCTTGGCACAGGGCATGTGTTTTTTTTTTTTACCTTTAGCCCTGCTGCGGGCAAGCAGGAGTAAAAGCTTTTTTTAATTTTTATTGTTATTATTGTGTTATTCAATAGTGCTGAGTGGTGGTGCGGCGGTAGTGTGAGAAGAGGGCTGAGTGAGAGCAGGAAAAGAAGCTAGCGCACAACAAATCTTTACAATGCACACATCTCCTACTGCAGCGCATAATTCTTGGAGACCGGCAATGTGTGCTGTATGCCTCAGCGGCGTATCAGCTACGGCACGTCTTAGGACTATGATTTACATTCCGTGGGCTCATTACACAGACCTGCCCCTGCATTAGTGTACAGCATGGTGACTTGCAAGATGAGGTTACACATGCTGTACACTAATGCAGGGGCAGGTTTGTGTAATGAGCCCACAGAATGTAAATCATAGTGCGTGCCGTAGGTGATACGCCGCTGAGGCATACAGCACACATTGCCGGTCTCCAAGAATTATGCGATGCGCTGCAGTAGAAGATGTGTGCATTGTAAAGATTTGTTGTACGCTAGCTTCTTTTCCTGCTCTCACTCAGCCCTCTTCTTTTCTTGCTCTCACTCAGCCCTCTTCTCACACTACCGCTGCACCACAGTTCGGCGCTATTGAATTATTAATGAAGGGGCAGGTCTGTGTAATGAGCCCATGGAAACAGTGAGACTAGGTAGTTAGCCGTATGTAGATCATAGTCCTAAGACGTGCCGTAGGTGATACGCCGCTGAGTCATAGAGCGCACATTGCCGGTCTCCAAGAATATGCTGCAGTAGGAGATGTGTGCAGGACTTAGACAGGGGCAGGTCTGTGCAAAAGAGCCCATGGAAACGGTGAGACTAGGTAGTTAGCCGTATGTAGATTGCTCCACTGTACTTCAGTAGCATGGGATCTGCATTCAACTAGTTGATAATGAAGTAGCAAAAAACGTAATAATAGAGGTAAAATTGTTATCATCAGGGAATTTATGGGGGAAATGTCACAAGCGGAGATTGTTCTTAGAGTAAAGGGACAGCAAACACTGGGATTTTATTACAGAATGTTTAATTGAGGAGCATATGTTTGTGTTGAGGGATCCAGGTGTTGTTCTATCAGTGCCAATTAACTGAAAAACAGTACACCACTTATACAAGTTGTGTGTCTCTCTCTTTGCACCTGGAAAAAAACGATGCTCTGTATTCACTTATTGGTAATTAATATGCACATACATGAGTTCTCAGAGAAAAAAAAGTATGTAATGAGAGGAAACAAAAAAATAAAATGCCCTTAAAAATCAGTTCAGTGGCATAATATGCAGCATGATAAATTTGCTTTTTGTACACATTTTTTTTTCTAAAGTCTCATTGATATAAAAAAGTTAATAAAGTGAGTTTTTTTTAATATACAGAGAACAAAATTCCAGTGGGAGGCATATGTCCCCTTCCCATCCAGATGCCCATGTGCACATATACATAAAAAAAAAGCATTAAGCCAAAGAGCACATGTCTGCATGGGAATTGTATAGATTAATATTGACTCATATTTGGTAAAATAGGGTATACAGTCCTCAGGAGCTCCAGATATTAGCTGTATCTCTATTTGAGAATAGATTAGTTAGTTTAGTCATTTTAATAGGTTCTACAGTGAGATTCCAACATTGTGTTCTGTTTGTAGCCATCAAAGACTTTATTTAGTATACCACTGTGTATATGGTGTGTGTGTGTGTGTGTATATGGTGTGTGTGTATGTATATGGTGTGTGTGTATATGGTGTGTGTGTATATGGTGTGTGTGTGTATGGTGTGTGTGTGTATGGTGTGTGTGTGTATATAGTGTGTGTGTGTGTGTGTGTGTGTGTGCGCATATGGTGTGTGTGTATATGGTGTGTGTATATGGTGTGTGTGTGTATATGGTGTGTGTGTGTGTATATGGTGTGTGTGTGTGTGTATATGGTGTGTGTGTGTGTGTATATGGTGTGTGTGTGTATATGGTGTGTATGGTGTGTGTGTGTATATAGTGTCTGTGTGTGTATATGGTGTGTGTGTATATGGTGTGTGTGTGTATATGGTGAGTGTGTGTGTGTATATAGTGTGTGTGTGTGTATATATGGTGTGTATGGTGTGTGTGTGTGTATATATGTTGTATACACAGGCTGTACATGAACCTGTCCTCATGCACACCAAGTAAGGGCAAAAAACACAGCAACACCAGCTTCTTAAAGACACTGCAGAAAATTTTTCACTAAAAAAAAATCTCATCGCAGAAAATGAAAAAAAGTTCTGCCTCTGGGTGTGCAGATTGGATATATTGTTGCAGTATTCACAAAAATATATGAACAATCAGTAAAAAAAAAACATGTTTTATGGTACCAAAATTTGTTGAATAGTGATCCAAATGAATCCTTAATACAATATCATAGAGTAAAAGGAGATATCCTTACAAAAAGAAGCATATACATCCCCCAAAAAGTGTATAAAACTGTGTCTATATATCAAAAATAAAATCCAAACGTTCCCAAATAGCAAAAGTGTCTGTGAAAAAAAATATATAAATGTCCGCTGTAGCCAAAACTAGAAACCTATAAAAACAAAAATACATAGTGCAATATTGCCAAATATGTAAACCCAGTGCTTATATAATAAGGCTTAACGGACTGTTAAAAAACGTAATCATGGAAACCAGAGCCGCTGTATAATCGATGTCTATGTGTTTCAGCCTTGAACAAGGCATTTATCAAAATACTTAGTGCTATCCATTTCATCCTACTTGTAATCTAGCCCGGAATATTTTACATATGCAAAATATTTATATCAGCAATTAAGAGTTGCATTGCAAAAGGTCTGCATGCACTATATATAATTATATATGCCCAGTATATATCAGTAATTACATGCTGCATACAAAATAAATAATGATATATGCACAGTTTATATCAGTAATTAAATGCTGCATACAAAATAAATAATGATATATGGACAGTATATATCAGCAATTAAATGCTGCATACAAAATAAATAATTATATATGCACAGTATATATCAGCAATTAAATGCATACAGAATAAATAATTATATATGTGCAGTATATATCAGTAATTAAATGCTGCATACAAAATAAATAATTATATATGCACAGTATATATCAGCAATTAAATGCATACAGAATAAATAATTATATATGTGCAGTATATATCAGTAATTAAATGCTGCATACAAAATAAATAATTATGTATGCACAGTATATATCAGCAATTAAATACTGCATACAAAATAAATATTTGAAAGCATTTAGAATGTGCTAACAAAGAGTGGCACGAAACGCGTAAGGATATCTTCTCTGTCCTCCTACATTGATGTGACGTTTTATCTGATGGAATAAAAGCTTTAGTTTATATTTTTGGAAACCCCTAGAGTGCTGCCTCATTTTTTTTGTTTGTATGTTTTATGCTATCATGGTCTAGTGTGTACCTGGGTCAGGAAGTTAGCAGTATTTTGCATTATACTTAGGATACATAATTTGAGCTCCAGACTGTTTAGGTAGCAAAGAGCCTATTGAAGTTTTAGAGTTATTTTATTGCAAAACAAGACAAATAAATAATAAATACATATTACACTTTTTGTTTATTTTATTTTCATTAATGAAACTGGATCATTTGTGGGGGGTACAGTTTGTATTTAATGTCCCTTTACTGGTTTCCTGAGGTACTGTGCTGGATCTGTCAATGAAAATGCCCCATTTGTAACATGCTGTTCAGTTCATGTAATGGATATTGTGTCTACAAAGATACTAATAGAAATGTGTCAGGAGCTTAAAGGTTTACTCAAACATTTTCTTCCCTTTAAAAAAGGCTTTAAGGGACAGTTTACTAAAAAAATGTTCTCCCCTTTTTGTTCCCAATGATCCGCTTTACCTGCTGGAGTGTATTAAATTGTTTACAAGTATTTCCATTACCCTTATATTGGCATTTGAAATAGTTTATTTAGCCTGTGGTATCCCCATCCATCCTGAACGTTTTTGGCCTCAAGGCCAAGCTGTTTTACAGCCAGTAGAAGAAATTACACACCCAGTGGGTTATAGAAGAGATAAGGTAATAAAATGTTAATTTTCCATTGTTCTCTCCAAGTATTGGTGATTGGTTTATGGACAGATATAAGATAAAGAAGCAGGTATATGTACACAATGTGATAAAGTAATGAGATCTGATTAAACCTACAGATATAAGATAAAGACACATGTATATGTACACAATGTGATAAAGTAATGAGATCTGATTATACCTACAGATATAAGATAAAGACACATGTATATGTACACAATGTGATACAGTAATGAGATCTGATTATACCTACAGATATAAGATAAAGACACATGTATATGTACACAATGTGATAAAGTAGTGAGATCTGATTATACCTACAGATATAAGATACAGACGCATGTATATAAGATAAAGAAGCATGTATATGTACACAATGTGATAAAGTAATGAGATCGGATTATACCTACAGATATAAGATAAAGAAGCAGGTATATGTACACAATGTGATAAAGTAATGAGATCGGATTATACCTACAGATATAAGATAAAGACACATGTATATGTACACAGTGTGATAAAGTAATGAGATCTGATTATACCTACAGATATAAGATAAAGATGCATGTATATGTACACAATGTGATACAGTAATGAGATCTGATTATACCTACAGATATAAGATAAAGACACATGTATATGTACACAATGTGATAAAGTAGTGAGATCTGATTATACCTACAGATATAAGATACAGACGCATGTATATGTACACAATGTTATAAAGTAATGAGATCTGATTATACCTACAGATATAAGATAAAGACACATGTATATGTACACAATGTGATAAAGTGATGAGATCTGATTATACCTACAAGCTCAACCCATTTTATTAGGTTGTGGTTTCAAAACACAAAATCAGCTAATTCATATACACATTTAAACCTTAAAAAAAGCAAATCTCATACATTTTATACTCTGCAGTTGGTAAAAAAAATTATTGGAAACACATAAAGGGACATTAAACACTAAATGCATGCTAGATAGAATGATGCATTCAAAGAAAAGATTAGTCCATGACTAAAATGTAGATGTATTTTTTAAAGTTTCATTAGTTGTTTAAAAAGTGACAAAATAAGTGTAAAGTTTTAGTGTCTATAAAACACTGGGAGCTGCCATGTTGTAACTTGTGTTACCTTCTCTGCTGTGGCCAATTAGGGACAGTTATACATAGCTCATTAGAGTGTGCAGCCAATGGTTGTGCTGGATTTAACAGTGTGCTGCACTTCCATTTCTAACAGGGATTGAAAAGCTCACAATTTCAGATTGGAATTAAAAGGAAAAGAGAACAAAATAAATAATGAAAGAGTTGTTTTATTTATACAATTTATCATTTTATATTACCATCTCAAAGTGTTTAATGTCCCTTTAAAGGGAAAAACAATTTTATAGTATACTGTCCCTTTAAGTGTGCAAGAAATGTGTTTAAAAAATCAGGGTTTAATAGAACAAGTAACATTTAAAAAATATACACAAAATATATATTTATTTATCTATATATATATAAAGCATACAATAATTATAAAACAGAATAACAGTGTGAATACTGTGAGAGAGACATATATATATATATATATATATATATATATATATCTATATCTATCTATCTATCTATATATATAAAAATACGGAAAAGTGTACACTTAGGGATATGTTATATGAATAGTCCAGAAAAAAAAACAAATGTGCAAAAATCCACTTATGTGGGTATAGAAAAATATCCAAGTGTGTGAGTGAAAGAAATCCGTTAGTATAAAAAATTGTATAAAGACGGTGGATCTAGTGTAGTCGCTTGTTCCTGGTTGTCGTTCTGAAATATCAGCACTGGGATAACCTGAACTGGAAACAAGAAAACAAAATGTTACAATGCCTAGGGGGATAGACCTGCCTAATAGAAAATAGGCTTACCGGGTCTTCATCCGAAAAACGAAACTCGAACTGATAGTTTTTTCTGGACGTTTCTTTTTATATATTGGGACATTTTTTATATAGTTATATGATATATATATATATATCACTCACAGTATTTACACTGTTATTCCGTTTTATTATTATTGTATGCTTTTTTATATATATTTTGTGTATATTTTTAAATAATACTTGTTCTATTAAACCCTGATTTTTTTAACACATTTCTTGCACACTTAAGCCTTTTTTAGACGCTCCTTACGCGTTTCTGTTAGTCTCTTTCTTCACTTTAGTGAGTTTGCGTGTCTTTTGGCGCTGTACACTAATATCTCTTTTCACGGGGTCTACAAAATGGGCCTCGCAAAAAGCACCTCACAAATTAAATCTCATATTATCTTGTTACCTGGAATTGAATGTCTGCCACTGCCTTGCGCCCTAATGTACAAATATCTAACCCATAAATGTGTTTATTCATAACCAGCTTTTATCACAACAGGTGCATAATCTGGTGATTTAGACAACTCGTCCACGCTCCCTCCTGCATGGTCCCTGGTGTGAGGGTATGTGCCCTTGGACTACATCGTGGAAGCCAGCACCATGCAGTCCATGGGCATATACACTTGCCTCAAGGTTTATTTCATCGCTGAGAGCCGCAGATCGGCGCTGGAACACACATCTACATTGCAAGCCTTAGAGCCAAGGCATGAAGGATTTTAAAACACGGTCTTACACCATCCTTTTTCTCCTTCTTTTCCTGTAGGGCTTCATTGGTCCACCAGGGTTGTTTGGGTTACCTGGAGGTGATGGAGAACGCGTGAGTATTTATTGTGTCTGCTGCATATATTATAAACAAGAAAACAGGGCTGAATGTATATAGTAAATTGCCATTATAGTCAAAAATGGCATACTCTAATTTACATTAGCATTTCATTTTAAGACTAGCAACCCTTCACCTTTGTGTCTTTTTTAGCCCCGCTACGGGGTTAAACACATAGTAGAAGTACTGCTCTAGACCCACAGATTACTACAGGTCCTGAGCAGACTGTACCACTGATTCAATCAGCAGTTCTAGTTACACAGCTGGATTGTGGGACTAGCGCTGCTGATTGGATCGGCGATGTTAAACACACAGAGGGGCAGGCTCAAATTACAGCTTGTTATTTTTTCTTACTATAATGGCCCTTTAAACTACAAATGTCTCTAAAGAATGAAAGCTTAAAATCAATCGTACCATGATGTTTTCACGATATTGTTTTGTTATATTTCACCACATATTCATTATTTGTTCTGTGAGAACCACTTACCTTCTCACATGCACTCTCATCTCACAAATCTGTACTCTAAACTTAACCAGTAGGTTGTTTAGAGATAGTCACGTGCATTTATGGGCAATGCTATTTATTAGAAAAATGATTTCCTTATTGTGAGTGAAGAGGGGTAAAAAAACAACTAAAACCGCCAACTTAAATAAAATCATATAAAGTAAATAATTATTAAGCACATGCGCAGATGTACATAAATGAGTTGTTTAAGAAATATTCTACAGTTAGTGTTTCCACGGTAACTAGGGATTCTGGGTTAGAATAAATATGCAGACAAGGCTCAGAACTGTCTCACCTTTTTGCTTTTGATATCTGTTATAAATAGAGACTCCCTCATGCCGGTGAGTCATTGTAAAACACATTTGCATATATTTACCCATAATCCCCTTATCTTATAGCTTTTCATGGAAGAAAAGTCACCTTATTGTTTTTGTTCAGCTGATGTCCTATTGACTGACTGACTTATAACGCATAGCAAAAGGCTGAGAGGGTGCGCAATGGCTGGCAAGACCTTTAGCTTTTCTAACTTTCTCTCCAAGTGGGTGAGAGATTATTTACTTATTAATAATGGCATTTAGTATTGTCATTTTAAATGTAAAGAAATGATTTTACCATCAAGTACTAAATTGCATTGCTTGTGATCTAAAGATACAGCAAATGCTCTTCATTTAAAAAAACAAAAAACAACTTTGGCCGGAAACCAAAGAAAATAAATTTGCTATGAAGTTGGAAAACGAAGTCCAGTCCAGGAACAGGTGGCTGGGTTAGATGGCTGTTAGGGAGACATTCTGGCTGTGTGCAGCTAAAGTACAATTTCTTCCCTTTCATCACTGAGATTAGCTTCCCATGGATTCCGGGGATAGCTCCCTGGCTAGTTCTAATAGCTTTGTATTATATAATGTAATAGTTTCTGTAGTTGTGAGCTGAATCATGGACTTCACCTATATCACAAACTGTAATAACTGGTTAATGGGACATGAAACACAACATTTCTCCAACATTGGTGTGTCCGGTCCACGGCGTCATCCTTACTTGTGGGATATTCTCTTCCCCAACAGGAAATGGCAAAGAGTCCCAGCAAAGCTGGCCATATAGTCCCTCCTAGGCTCCGCCCACCCCAGTCATTCTCTTTGCCGTTGCACAGGCAACATCTCCACGGAGATGGTTAAGAGTTTTTTGATGTTTAAATGTAGTTTTTATTCTTCTATCAAGTGTTTGTTATTTTAAAATAGTGCTGGTATGTACTATTTACTCTGAAACAGAAAAGGATGAAGATTTCTGTTTGTGAGAGGAAGATGATTTTAGCAGACAGTAACTAAAATCGATTGCTGTTTCCACATAGGACTGTTGGGATGAAGTAACTTCAGTTGGGGGAAACAGTTAGCAGACTTTTCTGCTTAAGGTATGACTAGCCATATTTCTAACAAGACTGTGTAATGCTGGAAGGCTGTCATTTCCCCTCATGGGGACCGGTAAGCCATTTTCTTAGTCAAACAAACAGAATAAAGGGCTTAATATGGGCTAAAAAACTGGTAGACATTTTTATGGGCTAAATCGATTGCTTTATTTGGGCATATTATTCAGATTTAGGCTAACAATTGGCATTTATAATCTTGGGGAACGTTTATAAAACGGCAGGCACTGTGTTAGACACCTTCTTCAGTCAGGGGGCCTTTCTAGTTATAGACTGAGCCTCATTTTCGCGCCATTACTGCGCAGTTGTTTTTTGAGAGCAGGGCATGCAGATGCATGTGTGAGGATCTAAAAATCACTGAAAAAGCTTCTAGAAGGCGTCAATTGGTATCGTATTCCCCTCTGGGCTTGGTTGGGTCTCAGCAAAGACTATAGCTGGGACTGTATAGGGGTTAAATTTAAAAACGGCTCCGGTTCCGTTATTTTAAGGGTTAAAGCTCTGAAATTTGGTGTGCAATACTTTTAATGCCTTAAGACACTGTGGTGAAATTTTGGTAATTTTTGAACAATTCCTTCATACTTTTTCACATATTCAGTAATAAAGTGTTTTCTGTTTGAAATTTAAAGAGACAGTAACGGTTTTGTTTTAAAACGTTTTTTGTGCTTTGTTGACAAGTTTAAGCCTGTTTAACATGTCTGTACCTTCAGATAAGCTATGTTCTATATGTATGAGAGCCAATGTGTCTCCCCATTTAAATTTATGTGATAATTGTGCCATAGCGTCCAAACAAAGTAAGGACAGTACTGCCACAGATAATGATATTGCCCAAGATGATTCCTCAAATGAGGGGAGTAAACATGATACTACATCATCTCCTACTGTGTCTACACCAGTTTTGCCCATGCAGGAGGCCCCTAGTACATCTAGTGCGCCAATACTTATTACCATGCAACAATTAACGGCTGTAATGGATAACTCCATAGCAAATATTTTATCCAAAATGCCTACTTATCAGAGAAAGCGCGATTGCTCTGTTTTAGACACTGAAGAGCAAGAGGGCGCTGATGATAATTGTTCTGTCATACCCTCACACCAATCTGAAGGGGCCATGAGGGAGGTTTTGTCTGATGGAGAAATCTCAGATTCAGGAAAAATTTCTCATCAAGCTGAACCTGATGTTGTGACATTTAAATTTAAATTAGAACATCTCCGCGCACTGCTTAAGGAGGTGTTATCTACTCTGGATGATTGTGACAACTTGGTCATTCCAGAGAAATTATGCAAGATGGACAAGTTCCTAGAGCTTCCGGTGCCCCCCGACGCTTTTCCTATACCCAAGCGGGTGGCGGACATAGTAAATAAGGAGTGGGAAAAGCCCGGCATACCTTTTGTCCCCCCCCCCTATATTTAAGAAATTATTTCCTATGGTCGACCCCAGAAAGGACTTATGGCAGACAGTCCCCAAGGTCGAGGGGGCAGTTTCTACTCTAAACAAACGCACTCCTATTCCTATCAAAGATAGTTGTGCTTTCAAAGATCCTATGGATAAAAAATTGGAAGGTTTGCTTAAAAAGATTTTTGTACAGCAAGGCTACCTTCTACAACCAATTTCATGCATTGTTCCTGTCACTACGGCAGCGTGGTTCTGGTTCGAGGAACTAGAAAAGTCGCTCAGTAGAGAAACTCCATATGAGGAGGTTATGGACAGAGTTCACGCACTTAAATTGGCTAACTCTTTTATTTTAGATGCCGCTTTGCAATTAGCTAGATTAGCGGCGAAAAATTCAGGGTTTGCTATCGTGGCGCGCAGAGCGCTTTGGCTAAAGTCTTGGTCAGCGGATGTGTCATCCAAGACAAAATTGCTTAACATCCCTTTCAAAGGTAAAACTTTATTTGGACCAGAATTGAAAGAGATTATTTCAGACATCACTGGGGGAAAGGGCCACGCCCTTCCACAGGATAGGTCTTTTAAGGCTAAAAATAAGTCTAATTTTCGTCCCTTTCGCAGAAACGGACCGGCCTCTAATTCTGCATCCTCTAAGCAAGAGGGTAATGCCTCACAACCCAAACCAGCCTGGAAACCAATGCAAGGCTGGAACAAGGGTAAGCAGGCCAAGAAGCCTGCCACTGCTAACAAAACAGCATGAAGGAGTAGCCCCCGATCCGGGACCGGATCTAGTGGGGGGCAGACTCTCTCTCTTTGCTCAGGCTTGGGCAAGAGATGTTCAGGATCCTTGGGCGCTAGAAATAGTTTCTCAAGGTTATCTCCTGGAATTCAAGGAACTACCCCCAAGGGGAAGGTTCCACAGGTCTCACTTATCCTCAAACCAAATAAAGAGACAGGCATTCTTACATTGTGTAGAAGACCTGTTAAAGATGGGAGTGATACACCCAGTTCCAATAAAGGAACAAGGAATGGGATTTTATTCCAATCTGTTCGTAGTTCCCAAAAAAGAGGGAACGTTCAGACCAATTTTGGATTTGAAGATCCTAAACAAATTTCTCAGGGTACCATCGTTCAAAATGGAAACTATTCGAACGATTCTACCCACCATCCAGGAAAGTCAATTTATGACTACCGTGGATCTAAAGCAGTGATTTTTAACCTTTTTTTTGCCGTGGCACACTTTTTTACATTAAAAAATCCTGTGGCACACCACCATCCCAAGATTTTAAAAAAATCACACATTGTAGCCTAATACAGCATATATATATACACATACACACAAACATACACATACTGTATGTATTGTGCTGTTATGCCATGCCTCCTACAAACTTCCCCTGCACTGGGAGTATAAACAAGCAAAGTTTAAAAAATATGTCACACTGTTGTCAGTCTGCCGTGGCACACCTGAGGATCTCTCACGGCACACTAGTGTGCCACGGCACACTGGTTGAAAAACACTGATCTAAAGGATGCGTACCTACATATTCCTATCCACAAAGAACATCATCAGTTCCTAAGGTTCGCTTTTCTGGACAAGCATTACCAGTTTGTGGCCCTCCCATTCGGATTAGCCACTGCTCCAAGGATTTTCACAAAGGTGCTAGGGTCCCTTCTAGCGGTTCTAAGACCAAGGGGAATTGCAGTAGTACCTTACTTGGACGACATTCTAATACAAGCGTCGTCCCTGTCAAAAGCAAAGGCTCATACGGACATCGTTCTAGCCTTTCTCAGATCTCACGGATGGAAGGTGAACAAAGAAAAAAGTTCTCTGTCCCCGTCGACAAGAGTTCCCTTCTTGGGAACAATAATAGATTCCTTAGAAATGAGGATTTTTCTGACAGAGGTCAGAAAATCAAAACTTCTAAGCTCTTGTCAAGTGCTTCATTCTGTTCCTCGTCCTTCCATAGCGCAGTGCATGGAAGTAGTAGGATTGATGGTTGCAACAATGGACATAGTTCCTTTTGCACGAATTCATCTAAGACCATTACAACTGTGCATGCTCAAACAGTGGAATGGGGATTATACAGACTTGTCTCCAATGATTCAAGTAGATCAAAAGACCAGAGATTCACTCCGTTGGTGGCTGACCCTGGACCATCTGTCCCAGGGAATGAGCTTCCGCAGACCAGAGTGGGTCATTGTCACGACCGACGCAAGTCTAGTGGGCTGGGGCGCGGTCTGGGAATCCCTGAAAGCTCAGGGTCTATGGTCTCGGGAAGAGTCTCTTCTCCCGATAAACATTCTGGAACTGAGAGCGATATTCAATGCTCTCAGAGCTTGGCCTCAACTAGCAAAGGCCAAATTCTTAAGGTTCCAATCAGACAACATGACGACCGTTGCATATATCAATCATCAGGGGGGAACAAGGAGTTCCCTGGCGATGAAAGAAGTGACCAAAATAATTAAATGGGCGGAGGATCACTCCTGCCACTTGTCTACGATCCACATCCCAGGAGTGGAAAATTGGGAAGCGGATTTTCTGAGTCGTCAGACATTCCATCCGGGGGAGTGGGAACTCCATCCGGAAATCTTTGCCCAAATAACTCAATTATGGGGCATTCCAGACATGGATCTGATGGCGTCTCGTCAGAACTTCAAGGTTCCTTGCTACGGGTCCAGATCCAGGGATCCCAAGGCGACTCTAGTAGATGCACTATAGTAGCACCTTGGACCTTCAACCTAGCTCATGTATTCCCACCGTTTCCTCTCATTCCCAGGCTGGTAGCCAGGATCAATCAGGAGAGGGCCTCGGTGATCTTGATAGCTCCTGCGTGGCCACGCAGGACTTGGTATGCAGACCTGGTGAATATGTCATCGGCTCCACCATGGAAGCTACCTTTGAGACAGGACCTTCTTGTTCAGGGTCCATTCGAACATCCAAATCTGGTCTCCCTCCAACTGACGGCTTGGAGATTGAACGCTTGATTCTATCGAAGCGTGGGTTTTCAGATTCTGTTATAGATACTCTGATTCAGGCCAGAAAACCTGTAACTAGAAAAATTTACCATAAAATATGGAAAAAATATATCTGTTGGTGTGAATCCAAAGGATTCCCATGGAATAAGATAAAAATTCCTAAGATTCTCTCCTTTCTACAAGAAGGTTTGGAGAAAGGATTATCTGCAAGTTCTCTAAAGGGACAGATCTCTGCTTTATCTGTCTTACTACACAAAAGACTGGCAGCTGTGCCAGATGTTCAAGCATTTGTTCAGGCTCTGGTTAGGATCAAGCCTGTTTACAGACCTTTGACTCCTCCCTGGAGTCTAAATCTAGTTCTTTCAGTTCTTCAAGGGGTTCCGTTTGAACCTTTACATTCCATAGATATTAAGTTACTATCTTGGAAAGTTTTGTTTTTAGTTGCAATTTCTTCTGCTAGAAGAGTTTCAGAGTTATCTGCTCTGCAGTGTTCTCCGCCTTATCTGGTGTTCCATGCAGATAAGGCGGTTTTGCGTACTAAGCCTGGTTTTCTTCCTAAAGTTGTTTCTAACAAAAATATTAACCAGGAGATAGTTGTACCTTCTTTGTGTCTGAATCCAGTTTCAAAGAAGGAACGTTTGTTACACAATTTGGACGTTGTCCGTGCTCTAAAATTCTATTTAGAGGCTACTAAAGATTTCAGACAAACATCTTCCTTGTTTGTTGTTTATTCTGGTAAAAGGAGAGGTCAAAAAGCGACTTCTACCTCTCTTTCCTTTTGGCTTAAAAGCATTATCCGATTGGCTTATGAGACTGCCGGACGGCAGCCTCCTGAAAGAATCACAGCTCACTCCACTAGGGCTGTGGCTTCCACATGGGCCTTCAAGAACGAGGCTTCTGTTGACCAGATATGTAAGGCAGCGACTTGGTCTTCACTGCACACTTTTGCCAAATTTTACAAATTTGATACTTTTTCTTCTTCGGAGGCTATTTTTGGGAGAAAGGTTTTGCAAGCTGTGGTGCCTTCCGTTTAGGTAACCTGATTTTCTCCCTCCCTTCATCCGTGTCCTAAAGCTTTGGTATTGGTTCCCACAAGTAAGGATGACGCCGTGGACCGGACACACCAATGTTGGAGAAAACAGAATTTATACTTACCTGATAAATTACTTTCTCCAACGGTGTGTCCGGTCCACGGCCCGCCCTGGTTTTTTAATCAGGTCTGATGAATTATTTTCTCTAACTACAGTCACCACGGTACCATATGGTTTCTCCTATATATATTTCCTCCTGTCCGTCGGTCGAATGACTGGGGTGGGCGGAGGGACTATATGGCCAGCTTTGCTGGGACTCTTTGCCATTTCCTGTTGGGGAAGAGAATATCCCACAAGTAAGGATGACGCCGTGGACCGGACACACCGTTGGAGAAAGTAATTTATCAGGTAAGCATAAATTCTGTTTTTTGTTTTGTGATTCAGACAGAGCATACAATTTTAAACAATGTTCCAATTTAGTTCTATTATCTAGTTTGCTTAGATCTCTTGGTATCCTTTGCTGAAAAGGATACCTAGGTAGGCTCGGGAACTGGGAGCTAGCTGCTAATTTGTGGCTGCACATATATGTCTGATATCATTGGCTTACCAATATGTTCAGCTTGTTCCCTGTGGTGCATTTCTGCTCCTTCAATAAAGGATACCAAGTGAATGAAGCAAAATTGATAACAAAAGTAAATTAGAAAGTATTTGAAAAAATGTATATTCTATCTGAATAATAAAAGATAAATGTCCCTTTAAATAGACCTCTAATGCAACCTTACATCCTGCACTTGTATTAACAAGTCTGCATTTGTTCTGTGCTAAAATACAGCAAGATAAATGGCTTCAGATGGTGTGTAGTTATTAGCCTGCTCCTGAAAACCAGTCCCAAACTATTTGTGTGATCTGAAACAGGGATATAACACGTTGCCATGAAAATTGGCAGAGCAGTGGGATTTTATGTAGCTCATATGTGACTGGATCTAAAAACTGGCTCTCTCAAAGTTCTGCTTAAAGCATAATTGCAAACATGCCTTCCCCCTGCCCTCTGACCCATTGGACATATAAACGAACTGTAGGGCCCAGTGGGACTGTAGACAGCTAGATCAAGCTGTGCTCAGAGAAAAGACACACTTCTGATACACACAGACTCTTGATTTTTGTGGTTATCCACTAAATAAACAGTGATTAATGGAGACGCAAACACATGATGTACAGATACGTTACACACCCAAGGTGTATGATAAATCCAGAAACATTTAGGAGCAGAGTGTGAGAGGTTTATGAGAGACCCATAGATAAAGATGAAACCTTTTCAATGAATGACAAGGTCATGACCCTCTTAAAAGAAGTATTGTGCTCTGTGTAATCATACAGAGAGTGTATCTGTCTGTGAATTGCTGGGGGGAAATGTGGCTTAAAATAACTGATCTTAACAAAGTACACAATGCTGATTTGGCAAATGATGAGCACGGAAATGCACCAGATTTCAACCTCCAAATAAATTGTACTGACCTCGTAGTGTGTTACATTTACTCTGCTGAATATTTTTAGCTTGTAGACTTCCTCAACTCTTGTTTGATAACTGTGCAGATTGGGGCCATGGTGCGGTATAAGGAAGTAGTATTGTTTGTTATCCTAACCCCTCTCTGTTCCTTTCCCTGCAGGGTTTGCCTGGAGTTCCCGGGAAGAGGGGCACGATGGGTAGGCCGGTAAAGTTTTTCCTTGTCTACTTTGCAGATCTTGTGTACTGAAATTGGGAAGAGCATTTCCTACTGCTGTCTGTAGCTGTAATGGATTGACCTAGGCAGCAGGTTTCACATATTCTTGTATTTGTGTATCCATAACAATAATGTAGCATGACGCTCTCTGTTCTGTTGTTTATATGTAGATGCAAATGTTCATTTATTTACAGACTCATAGGTCAATGACTCATACACACAATAAGCATCCTTTCTTACTCAGCCATGCCATTTAGCAGGAAACAGGTTGAAAACCTGGGTTCTAGCCCGTATTACCCACCTGAGATAAATTGTGCTTATTATTTTTTTTCACTGCAGTGAAACTACATGATCATAAACGTTGAATTTAATTTAATTTATCGCCAGAAAAAGGCTGTGTGTGCCTGATTGGTGTAAGCCTTTTCCACATAAATAGTGCTTACTAATAGAGAAATATCACCTTACTGTATTTTACTTGGCAATGAATTGCATATATTTGCAAAGCAAATTAATTTCCTTTGCTACATTACTAATAAAATATTTTTTAATTTTTTTTAATATCCCATTAGTATTCAGGGACACAGGAATTCTTCAAAGCAGCTGCAAATTTACCGCTAGATATTTTAACTATTTCAGTTTCTTTTACTGTGCAATTACATGGTACTGGAACCTACCAAGATTTCTACAACTAATGAGAATTACTAGCTAAGGCAAAAAGAATGGCAGCAACAGACCTTGCACACTTTTAGACTTAAAAGAAATATCCTTGTTTTGGCAGCCTATACTTCAGTCTTTACACCACCAATCCAAATGTAAGGTTAACCACGGATATCAAAGGTCTGTTAATGCCCTTTTTTAAACATGCACAGTATATATTCGTAGTTTAGTTCTGCATTGAAAAAGGTTTTGCGTACTGAATACATTTTTTATGTGTGCATAATATATATCAGCACTTAAAGGGACAGTCTACCATAGAATTGTTATTGTTTTAAAAGATAGATAATCCCTTTATTACCCATTCCCCAGTTTTGCATAACCAACAGTTATATTAATATACTTTTTACCTCTGTGATTACCTTGTATCTAGGAACCTTCTTCCAGCCCCCTGATCACATGACTGTGACTGTTTATTATCTATTGTCTTGTATTGAGCATTGTGTTGTGCTAAATCTTAAATAACCCCCTGTGCCTGAACACAGTGTTATCTGTATGGCCCATGTGTACTTTCTGTCTCTTTGTGTTGAAAAGAGATTTAAAAAGCATGTGATAAGAGGCAGCCCTCAAGGGCTTAGAAATTAGCATATGAGCCTACCCGTGTTTAGTTTAAACTAAGAATACCAAGAGAAAAAAGCAAATTTGATGATAAAAGTAAACCGGAAAGTTGATTAAAATTAAAAGTTCTATCTGAATAATGAAAGTTTAATTTATACTAGACTGTCCCTTTAAGTACTGTACTGCAACATTTCAGGATTCTCATATATGCACAGTATATATCAGCAGTGAATTGCTGCATTGCAAAAGGTCTGCATACACAATAAATAGTTTAGAAACGCACAGTATGTATCAGCAATTAAGTTGTGCATCTAGTCAGAAGCCAGATATGATATGCTACACAGTGATTGCTTACCGCAGTGCACAAGCTCATTTATAAGGTCAGGAAAAATACACAATAATAAGTATGCAGGATGTGAGTGTGTGTGTGTGTATAAAATCAGAACTTGCAGGGAATTTCACAAATCCACTGTCAGTCCAGGGTCAGAACCAAAAATATAGTTAATAGTTTGTCAACTACAGTAGCACAATAAACCATACAGAGCTTTTATTTTTTTATTTATAAAATAATGCCACATTTAAAAAACTCTCTCATGTGCTGCTAATTAATAGGCACATTTTTTACATAAAGTTGCACAATCTTCTTAAAAGTCTTGTATGTATAAAATGGCTGCAGACAACAGTTTTATGGTCTTGGCATAGATCCCAGAACATCATGTTTTCTGCTGTAGGTTAGTGATTTTTGTCTTGTGATCATAAAGTACCTGCATTATAATTTGCGGATGTGAAACTGTCTATCTTTACCACTGCTCCCCATCCAACAACCGCATTGCATATTAGTTAGTTAGCGTACAGCTAGCCTGTGACTGCCTGACTCACACGTACAGCTAGCCTGTGACTGCCTGACTCACGCGTACAGCTAGCCTCTGCCTGCCTGACTCACACGTACAGCTAGTCTGTGACTGCCTGACTCACACGTACAGCTAGCCTGTGACTGCCTGACTCACACGTACAGCTAGCCTGTGACTGCCTGACTCACACGTACAGCTAGCCTGCGACTGCCTGACTCACATGTACAGCTAGCCTGTGACTGCCTGACTGACACGAACAGCTTGCCTCTGACTGCCTGACTCACACGTACAGCTAGCCTGTGACTCGCACGTACAGCTAGCCTGTGACTGCCTGACTAACACGTACAGCTAGCCTGTGACTGCCTGACTCACACATACAGCTAGCTAGCCTGCGACTGCCTGACTCACACGTACAGCTAGCCTGTGACTCGCACGTACAGCTAGCCTGTGACTGCCTGACTAACACGTACAGCTAGCCTGTGACTGCCTGACTCACACATACAGCTAGCTAGCCTGCGACTGCCTGACTCACACGTACAGTTAGCCTGTGACTGCCTGACTCACACGTACAGCTAGCCTGCGACTGCCTGACTCACATGTACAGCTATCCTGCGACTGCCTGACTCACACATACAGCTTGCCTCTGACTGCCTGACTCACAGGTACAGCTAGCCTGTGACTACCTAACTCACATTTACAGTTTAAATGCAGGTACCTGACTCACACGTACAGCTAGGCTACAGCTTCCTGACTCTCATGTACAGTTTATTTGCAGGTACCTGACTCACACGTACAGCTAGCCTACAGCTTCCTGACTCTCATGTACAGTTTATCTGCAGGTACCTGACTCACACGTACAGCTAACCTACAGCTTCCTGACTCTCATGTACAGTTTATCTGCAGGTACCTGACTCACACGTACAGCTAACCTACAGCTTCCTGACTCTCATGTACAGTTTATCTGCAGGTACCTGACTCACACGTACAGCTAACCTACAGCTTCCTGACTCTCATGTACAGTTTATCTGCAGGTACCTGACTCACACGTACAGCTAACCTGTGACTGCCTGACTCACACGTACAGCTAACCTGTGACTGCCTGACTCACACGTACAGCTAACCTGTGACTGCCTGACTCACACGTACAGCTAACCTGTGACTGCCTGACTCACACGTACAGCTAACCTGTGACTGCCTGACTCACACGTACAGCTAACCTGTGACTGCCTGACTCACACGTACAGCTAACCTGTGACTGCCTGACTCACACGTACAGCTAACCTGTGACTGCCTGACTCACACGTACAGCTAATCTGTGACTGCCTGACTCACACGTACAGCTAACCTGCGACTGCCTGACTCACACGTACAGCTAGCCTGTGACTGCCTGACTCACACGTACAGCTAGCCTGCGACTGCCTGACTCACATGTACAGCTAGCCTGCGACTGCCTGACTCACACGTACAGCTAACCTGTGACTGCCTGACTCACACGTACAGCTAGCCTGTGACTGCCTGACTCACACGTACAGCTAGCCTGTGACTGCCTGACTCACACGTACAGCTAGCCTGTGACTGCCTGACTCACACGTACAGCTAGCCTGTGACTGCCTGACTCACACGTACAGCTAGCCTGCGACTGCCTGACTCACACGTGCAGCTAGCCTGTGACTGCCTGACTCACACGTACAGCTAGCCTGTGACTGCCTGACTCACACGTACAGCTAACCAGTGACTGCCTGACTCACACGTACAGCTAGCCTGCGACTGCCTGACTCACATGTACAGCTAACCAGTGACTGCCTGTCTCGCACGTGCAGCTAACCAGTGACTGCCTGACTCGCACGTGCAGCTAACCTACAGGTGCCTGACATTGGAGTAATTAACCAATACATAAGATTTTGTATTGTCAACTTATGTACAACCTATTTTCAGTTATTTTACAGGTGGGGAAGTATTTGTTAGGCACCCTAATTAAAATAATAAATAATGTCACGTTAATATTTGACTTTTGTTTGGTGAAAGGAAGCCAATGTCTTTGAGGCCAATTTAACAAAGGTCTGTCGGACCTGATCCAACAGTGAGGATCAGGTCCGACAGACACCGCTGAATGCGGAGAGCAATGCGCTCTCCGTATTCAGCATTGCACCAGCAGCTTTTGTGAGCTGCTGGTGCAACGCCGCCCCCTGCAGACTCGCGGCCAATTGGCTACCAGCAGGGGGGTGTCAATCAACCCGATCGTACTCGATCGGGTTGAATTGTGGCGATTTTTTCTTTAGACCGCTTCTCCATAACTTGTGTTTCTGGCGAGTCTGAAGAAACACGTTCGGAGCTTGATAGATAGGCCCCGTAGTCTCATACTGTGTATAAGGGAGGTCTATTTGCAGCTAGCCTGTGACTGCCTGACTCACACGTACAGCTAGCCTGTGACTGCCTGACTCACACGTACAGCTAGCCTGCGACTGCCTGACTCACATGTACAGCTAGCCTGTGACTGCCTGACTGACACGAACAGCTTGCCTCTGACTGCCTGACTCACACGTACAGCTAGCCTGTGACTCGCACGTACAGCTAGCCTGTGACTGCCTGACTAACACGTACAGCTAGCCTGTGACTGCCTGACTCACACATACAGCTAGCTAGCCTGCGACTGCCTGACTCACACGTACAGCTAGCCTGTGACTCGCACGTACAGCTAGCCTGTGACTGCCTGACTAACACGTACAGCTAGCCTGTGACTGCCTGACTCACACATACAGCTAGCTAGCCTGCGACTGCCTGACTCACACGTACAGTTAGCCTGTGACTGCCTGACTCACACGTACAGCTAGCCTGCGACTGCCTGACTCACATGTACAGCTATCCTGCGACTGCCTGACTCACACATACAGCTTGCCTCTGACTGCCTGACTCACAGGTACAGCTAGCCTGTGACTACCTAACTCACATTTACAGTTTAAATGCAGGTACCTGACTCACACATACAGCTAGGCTACAGCTTCCTGACTCTCATGTACAGTTTATTTGCAGGTACCTGACTCACACGTACAGCTAGCCTACAGCTTCCTGACTCTCATGTACAGTTTATCTGCAGGTACCTGACTCACACGTACAGCTAACCTACAGCTTCCTGACTCTCATGTACAGTTTATCTGCAGGTACCTGACTCACACGTACAGCTAACCTACAGCTTCCTGACTCTCATGTACAGTTTATCTGCAGGTACCTGACTCACACGTACAGCTAACCTACAGCTTCCTGACTCTCATGTACAGTTTATCTGCAGGTACCTGACTCACACGTACAGCTAACCTGTGACTGCCTGACTCACACGTACAGCTAACCTGTGACTGCCTGACTCACACGTACAGCTAACCTGTGACTGCCTGACTCACACGTACAGCTAACCTGTGACTGCCTGACTCACACGTACAGCTAACCTGTGACTGCCTGACTCACACGTACAGCTAACCTGTGACTGCCTGACTCACACGTACAGCTAACCTGTGACTGCCTGACTCACACGTACAGCTAACCTGTGACTGCCTGACTCACACGTACAGCTAATCTGTGACTGCCTGACTCACACGTACAGCTAACCTGCGACTGCCTGACTCACACGTACAGCTAGCCTGTGACTGCCTGACTCACACGTACAGCTAGCCTGCGACTGCCTGACTCACATGTACAGCTAGCCTGCGACTGCCTGACTCACACGTACAGCTAACCTGTGACTGCCTGACTCACACGTACAGCTAGCCTGTGACTGCCTGACTCACACGTACAGCTAGCCTGTGACTGCCTGACTCACACGTACAGCTAGCCTGTGACTGCCTGACTCACACGTACAGCTAGCCTGTGACTGCCTGACTCACACGTACAGCTAGCCTGCGACTGCCTGACTCACACGTGCAGCTAGCCTGTGACTGCCTGACTCACACGTACAGCTAGCCTGTGACTGCCTGACTCACACGTACAGCTAACCAGTGACTGCCTGACTCACACGTACAGCTAGCCTGCGACTGCCTGACTCACATGTACAGCTAACCAGTGACTGCCTGTCTCGCACGTGCAGCTAACCAGTGACTGCCTGACTCGCACGTGCAGCTAACCTACAGGTGCCTGACATTGGAGTAATTAACCAATACATAAGATTTTGTATTGTCAACTTATGTACAACCTATTTTCAGTTATTTTACAGGTGGGGAAGTATTTGTTAGGCACCCTAATTAAAATAATAAATAATGTCACGTTAATATTTGACTTTTGTTTGGTGAAAGGAAGCCAATGTCTTTGAGGCCAATTTAACAAAGGTCTGTCGGACCTGATCCAACAGTGAGGATCAGGTCCGACAGACACCGCTGAATGCGGAGAGCAATGCGCTCTCCGTATTCAGCATTGCACCAGCAGCTTTTGTGAGCTGCTGGTGCAACGCCGCCCCCTGCAGACTCGCGGCCAATTGGCTACCAGCAGGGGGGTGTCAATCAACCCGATCGTACTCGATCGGGTTGAATTGTGGCGATTTTTTCTTTAGACCGCTTCTCCATAACTTGTGTTTCTGGCGAGTCTGAAGAAACACGTTCGGAGCTTGATAGATAGGCCCCGTAGTCTCATACTGTGTATAAGGGAGGTCTATTTGCTTCGAATAATCCCTTGACTTTCCATCAGAATTTAAAGGGAAATAAGACCCCAAATTTTTATTTCATGATTCAGATAGAACATTTTTAAACAACTTTCCATTGTACGTCTATTATCAAATTTGCTTCATTTTCTCGCTATCCTTTGTTAGGGCAGCAGCAATACACTACTAGGAACTAGCTGAACACATATGGTGAGCGTGTAAAAAGAGGCAAATATGTGCAGCCACCAATCAGCATCTACCTCCCTGTAGTGCTCCTGAGCCTACCTAATTATTCAACAAGTACCAAAGGTCAAAAAAACAACAACATTGAATAATAGCAGTAATTTTGTTTTAAATTGTTTAAATTGGGCTCTCTCCTCTGAATCATGAAAGTTTAATTTTCATATCAGTGTCCTTTACAATAGCACCTATTTGTTGATCATTAAAGGGACATGAGGCCAAATTTTTTTCTCTCTCATGATTTAGAAAGAGCATGCAATTTTAAATAACTTTCTATTTTACTTCTATTATCTTTTTTGCTTCATTCTCTTGATATCCTTTATTGAAAAGCATATCTAGATAGGCTTGGTGGCTGCACATAAATGCCTTGTGTGATTGGCTCACCCGTGTGCATTGCTATTTCTTCAACAAAGGAGCGAATAAAACAAATTAGATAATAGAAGTCAATTGGAATGCATTCTCTACCTGAATCATGAAAGAAAAAAAAATTGGGTTTAATATCCCTTTAATATAACATGAAGCATTATTTTGCCACTTTCTCCTTACCTGTGCCTCTTTATCTCCTGTGTCTGTTATTGTCCTTTTCTACTACAAAAAACTTTATTTTATCTTCTTTATTTCTGATTCATCCTGACATTCTCTGCAATTATTTTGTTGTGAGAATAAGAGGAGACTGTAAACTTTATAATGGTTCTCTGAGGTGCAGAACGATCACAGCGCTTACTTTCTATCTGTAATATGTATGCAATACATTTCTAACTCTGTTTTATTAAAAAAAAACTGTCTTCAGTTTCTTTGGGGTTATCACGTTAAATGTTCAATATGTGACAGTTGCAAATAATTAAGTATTTGGAACATGTATATGTTTTGTCTCCATGTCATATCAAAACCTAATACCTCATGAAAGTAAGATTCTTAAAAATTTGGCTAGGTTATACTTTGGCAAAGAAGCAAAATAAACCAGGTTTGGAATAGAGTAAAGCCGAGTTCTTATAAAGATTATTCTTCCCAAAGCAGATGGTAAAAAAAAGATGGGTAGAATTACACAATAAGACAAAATGTGAATAGTCCCTGAGATCACATGACTGCATGAAGCTTAGCAGCCAATAATATTTATTATAGATGTTGTACCATACATTGGAATACATGGGCTATACTCTTACCCACTTTCTTGTCAGAACTACATTGTATGGGTGAAAGTCACAGATAGATTTGAATTATTTAGTAACTACAATTAAAAAATATAGCTTTATTTTTACTAGGAAACCTCTGTTAGAATCCGCTAATAATCTCCCTGTTCATAGGATCCTTGAATTACATGCTATTCTATAGTGCATTTAGAGACAAGTCTCATACTGCTATAAGAGAATTTGAGTAGGGAAACCATCTGCGGGATTATGTACAATATAGTAGTCAATGAAACATTAAAATGTGTATTTTGTATTTATTAAATAGCATTGTATTGTATTGGAAATGACCAAATACTCCGATAACAGTCTGAGCTTCTACCTTATTTTATATATTTTTGTAGAGTTTGGTTTGATTAAAGGACCACTAAGTACAGTACAATTGTATAATTAACAAGTGCATAATAAATAGACAATGCAATTTACTGAAGGTCAAGTGGATATGATTCGCTGTAATTTAACATTGCACTATCATTTCTTGTGAAATGTTTGTGCAATGCTGCCCCCTGCTCACTCGCGGCCAATCAGCCGCTTGCATGGGGTGTCAATCATCCCGTGGAGAAGTTAAGGAGCAGCGGTTTTTACGGCCGCTGCTTAACAACTTCTGTTTCAGGCTCGCATGAAACGATGGGCATAGAATGCAGCATCTACTGCATAATAAATCTACCCCCTACTCTGAATTTAAAATAAGTAATAGAATTTTTTTTCTGTCAAATTTATTTTTCTTCCATTTTCCGGCCCCTAATCACGTGACAGACATTAGCCAATCACAGACTAGTATATGTATACCCTGTGACCTTGTGCACATGCTCAGTAGGGGCTTGTTCCCCAGAAAGTGTAAATATAAAAAGACTCTGCAAAAATAATGTAAGTAAATTGGAAAGTGTCTTAAAACTGCTGCTCTATCTGAATCATAAAAGTTTATTTTGACTTGAGTGTCCCTTTAAGGTACAGCAACATTTATAAAATGTTCCTATAATCCAATATGAAATATACTGTATCTTTAATTAAACTTCAGGATAACCTTATACATATCCGTCCCAGACATGATTTCCTTCCCTACAGTTGTATCTGCATCTTCTGATAGAAGGCGTTCTGATTTATCTACTGCTCCTTCCTTAAAGGGACAGAAAAGTCATAATTAGACATTCATGATTTAGGTAGAACATACGATTTAAAAAATATCTTCCCAATTTTCTTCTGTTATTTAATTTGCTTCCTTCTCTTGTTATCCTTTGTTGAAGGGTTTATCTAGGTAAGCTCTGGAGCAGCAAAGCATCTTGGGTGCTAGCTGCTGATTGGTGGATAAATATATATAACAATTGTCATTGGCTCACCCATGTGTTTAGTTACCAATTAGTAGTGCACTGCTGCTCCTTCAACAAATGATACCAAGAGAATGAAGCAAAGTTATTAATAGAAGTAAGTTGTTTTTTAAATCGTATGTTCTACCTAAATCACAAAATAATTTTTTGAGGTTTCATGTCCCTTTAATGCAGTGTTTAATTGTGTACCTGTTACCCTTTAAATCATAACTTCTTATTTTTATATCCTTTTTTATTTTGGTTACACCATCAAATATTTTAAGGAATTTCTGTCTCATCATTTCTGTCCTGTCTCTCTTTCAAGACATAATTTATCTGTGAGCTGAGCTGTCACTAAGTTGTCGTTTCCTCTGTTTGAACTCTGACCTCTATTTGTTCTGCGTTTATGACGTCTGTGACCTGACTGCCTTTCTGTGCTTTTTTGATTGCCTATTCATGGCCTATTTTTTTTTGTACTTGCTTTATTCCTAAGTACTCTAACACTCTGTGAGTTGTATGTACTCTACATTCTTGATTGGTTCATCCTGCTTGTGTTGTGACCTCAGTTCTCCGTTGTTGCTTGTTTCCTGCTGTGTATGACATCATCCTGTTTTAGGTATATTCTGATTTCCCAGCCGTTGCTTAATTTCTGCTTCATTGCTGTGGTTTTTCGATAACTTTTGAACGCTGGCCAGAAAAATGTAAAACCTCTAGAACTGCTAATGTGAGACATGACTTTATACACTGGGTGCGTGCCAGGTCTGTCAGTGACCCCATGAAAGTGCACAGAAACTATGCAAATGCTAAACTGATGCAACTTTTGTGTCTTTCATTCTTCAAACAAATTTATGCAGCTTATTGACTGTGCAAAACCGCTCAAAATGTTTTGTAATAAAATAAATATGTAGTTTGTTTGTTAGATGCACATTTTTGCTTGTCAATGTTTTTTGTCATAAGTACAAATCCCAAATCCAAACTTATTCTGAAATCCAAACTTTTTAATTAATATTTTTTTTAATACAATTTTAAAGAATTACTATTTTCCTCGCCTGTAAGTCGCAATCTTCTCTGCCTGTGTCTTTTTGGTTGGCTTTTTTGAGTTCTAAAATTCAAATAATAGTCTATTTTTATTTATTTAAAACAACAATTATGACCTTTCTGATTACAGTGCTGTGCCATCTTTCTGTGGGTATTGTGTATACAAAAGTATTAATAATGATATAAAACATGTATAAGCTGTATTATAACATGTACATATTGTCTAAATGACATAAGCTATTGTTGTTTACACTTGGGGGTAATGTCCGCCCAACATCGCAAAATGCCGTCAGCATACGCTGTAAGCATTTAACATTGCACAGTGTAATGCCGCACCCAATCGGCCACTAGCAGGGGGTGTCAATCATTCTAATCGTATCTGATCGGGGTGATTGCAGTCCGCCACCTCATTACACCCCATTTTACAGATGCAAAGATTCCAAAATCCAAACCGTTTCCAGTCCCAAGCAGTTTGGCTAAAGGGTTTTCTTCTTAATATTATTATTATTATTATTATTATTATCGGTTATTTGTAGAGCGCCAACAGATTCCGCAGCGCTAATCTAATATTGGAAGAGTCCACAGCTGCATTCCTTACTTGTGGGAAATACTGAACCTGGCCAGCAGGAGGAGGCAAAGACACCCAGCCAAAGGCTTAAATACCTCCCCCACTTACCTTAAATACCTCATAACCCCAGTCACTCTTTGCCTTTCGTCACAGGAGTTTGGCAAAGAAGTGTCAGAAGATTACGGAGTAGTCTCTTATGGAGGGTAGTACTCTTCGAGATGGGACTGGAGTTTTAAGTAATCCTGTCAGCCTCTCAGTGAGAGCATGGGTGAAAGTTAGAGTCCGGAGATGCAGGGAGAGTCTTTCTGCAAAACCATCCTGACTCATATTAACAGCTCCGTAAGCAATCAGCATTGACGAGTTTCACTGCCTGCTTTCTTCACTCAAGTCCATGTCACAAGCAACGCTACTATCTGTCACACTTGAAGGGCCCTGTTACTGTTCCACGGCATAGATTCTGGTAAGATCGTTTTAATCAATGATCTTGCCAATCAACCCGATTGTACTCGATCGGCTTGAATTGTGGCAATTCCTGTCCGCCTTATCAGAGCAGGCAAACAGGGTTATGGAGCAGCGGTCTCTGAAGACTCGCCAGAAACACGGGCCCTCAAGCTCTGTACAGAGCTTGATAAATCGGCTTCATAGTCTGAAATCTATTTACAACATTGAAATACCTACGTTTGCATGCATTGTGGTCAAAATGCTGATTAAATATAGTTTGTACCCCCTTCAATGTTTCCGATATGAAGGGTCTGCGTTTAAAAATCTTTTTAGATTTAGGTTTCATTCTCCATTATTTTTTGTATGAGAACAATGTTAGCGCTATAGAATTCTACAGCGCTAAACAAATAAATGATAATAACAATAATAATGTCAGGTGTTTTATTCCAATAACGGAATCCTTACTAAAGCTATTTTTTTACTTAATAGAATTTAATGCATTTGTGATGGTTCTTCATTTTAAGTTTTAAACCCATTGTTTAGGTTTTCTTGTTTTAGAGTCAAGCCAATACATGACCACAATAGATCTGATTTCTTTTTTCATGCTCCTCAGATTTACTATGGATTGATTTTGTCCTTGGTGTGTGATTCTTCTCTTAAAGTGATGGTAAACTCTCCCCTTTTTAAAATCAGATCTGGAATGTAAGCGCTATTTTAGAAGGAGTTTTATTCATCATGTGCAATGAAGATGCGCTATAACTTAGTTATTAATATAGATATGAAATTCAAATACCCCACGTTACACCACCCACTTCAAAAGTCAATTTTCCTGTCAGCTAAATGATTGAATTACTCTCCAATCAATGCTCTAGCTACAACAAAAGTGCCATATGGGGAGAGCGCTGATTGGACAACAATTCAATCTTTTAGCTCACAGAAAATGTTACTTTTGAAGTGGGCGGAGGAGCATGCAGTATTTGAATTTCATATCTATATTAAAAAGCATGTTATACTGCATCTTCATTACAGCTAATGAATTAAACTCCATCTAAAATAGCGCTTACATTCCAGATCTGATTTTAAAAAGGGGAGAGTTTACCATCACTTTAAGTGATCTTTGTGACCCCTTTATCGGGGTGGTATCCCAGTTAAGGCATGATCAGGGTAGCTTACAGCCTCTAACACTTTTGTGGTGTTTCAGTGTATTTAGAGATGTAGTTGACAGATCAAGCGGTACAACTGATTTCTTGTTCCATCAAAGTTTTGTTTTTTGAGTTATTGGTCTATATATACATTTTATCAGGAGTTGATCTCCAAGACTATCAAGGAAGTATGTAATCTCACACTCATTTATTATTTTTAAATCATTTTATGGTTGTTTTTAGCTTAAAGGAGCTGCAATTACAAGGATGTCTCTCATCATGAGAGAGTGCCCCCGAGTTGTTGATTGGTGTAAAGCAAGGACTCCATAGGAATTTTTTGTTGCACCCCAAGTGGACTGTGATCCACACAGATCCTGTTCTGTTTTATCATGTGACATTGGGGCATATTTATCAAGGTCTGGCGGACCTGATCCGACACTGCGGATCAGGTCCACCAGACCTTGCTGAATACGGCTCGCCGTATTCAGCATTGCACCAGCAGCTCACAAGAGCTGCTGGTGCAACGCCGCCCCCTGCAGACTCACGGCCATTGGGCCGCCAGCAGGGGGGTGTCAATCAATCAGATCGTACTCGATTGGGTTGTATTCTGGGGGAATACATCTGCTCTGAGTAGGCGGACAGGTTATGGAGAAGCGGTCTTTGTGACCGCTGCTTCATAACTGCTGTTTCTGGCGAGTCTGAAGACTAGCCAGAAACAGGGGCCATCAAGTTCCATACGGAGCTTGTTAAATTGAGCCCATTGGGTCTAGAAGAATCCCAAAGTTTGATATGATGTCGTCAGTAGCCTTCACTTCCAGGAAATACACTTTTTTTCCTGGCTCTGAAATCCTACATCCACTATTCAGTGCTATGTAAAGTTTAAGTTACATTACATACATTAAAAGTTAGAAAAGGGATTGCTGAAGGTCAATAAGGGAGGTTTCTTGCATCCACAGATGACACCCACAGGACAATAATATTATCTTTTTCTTTTCTACACCCCTAGAATTGACTCTCAGTTCCTCTGATTCTTCACAGCAAGGGCATCCACTTTTTTATTATTATTATTATTATTATTATTATTATTCTAGATATCACTGGAAGTTGACAGATTCGGGGGGTCATGTAACCTATGCCTGTATAGACTAGTAGTTCCAACAGGTATATGGGCAAAGCTTCTCTAAACTAATTGCCAGCAACATTTAAATAATGTGGGTATTCTCATGTTCTATAGACCATTTTGAATTGTAATGTAAGAATATTAGAGTTTAAATTATGTTAATAGTTACCAAACTGAATTCCATAATCATTTCATTTACTTCTAATTAATTAGTTACGTCTTCTCAAGCATGATGCCATACCTAAATTAATTCAGTCGTTTCAGTTTCTCAGTCTTAGATAAGCAGACTTAAAAGGTGCTGGAGTTTATGTGCCTAAGTAAATATCCAAAAAGTATGACATTCAGAACTGCTTCTCCAGGACTTGTCTTTGATAATGACCTTTTACTTGACTTCCCCAATGATATCATTGATGAAAGTAGTAAGTAGTCACATATAACATGGAATCTCACGTCATTAATAATACCATGATTGATACCAGTAATATATGATATTGCTGATCTTCTAAAGCTTGCTGCATTTGTAATAAGCCATTTGCTTTTCAAAATGCCATAATTAAAATTCCAGGATTAGAAGAAAAAAAAAGAAAATAAATTTAATCTCAGTGTCTTTTAGTTTCAAGAGCCTCAGGTAGTCTTTGAAATGTATGGGATACACAACACAAATCAGAAGATCCAAGATGGAATGTCTTTAGACAATGATTGCTGCAGTTTAGCTGAGCCATTTTGTAGTTTTGATAGATTTAAACAATGTTTGTATGGATGCCACTTTTGTTGAAACTAATTTAATGTTTCTAAGATTCCCACTGGATAGAGCTTGGTTGAGTCTGCAGTTGTCTACAGCCAATGTCTTATTGAAGGTTTTGGAAGTTTTGGAATGAATAACTTTTCCCGGAGGTTGTGTTACAGTTGAGACGAATGCTTCTTGGCTAACAATTACTCTAGAAAACTTGATGTCTAGGGCTCTGGACAGAGAACAATTTTCTTCATTACTTAATGGGGAGGGACTGTTCCTCAGCTGCTTTAGGAAGCCTACAAAGTGTTTGTCTTCTCTGAAAGCTGTTTCCAAGGCCTAACAGCAGAACGCTATCTACGTTCTTTGAATCAACAATACGACTATCAGTTGAAATTAGATTATTTTAGGTGAATAAAGCCAGAACAAAGTTATTTTAGAATATTTTTCTCTTTGGGGAACACCCGTAGTCAGTTTCAGTTGGAGACCCCCATTCCAAAGTCAAATAAGAGATCCTAGCATCTACCTCCATTTTTTTATATTTGATATTTAAAGGGATATGAAACCCAACATTTTTCTTTCATGATTCAAGTAGAGCATGCAATTTTAAACAACTTTCTAATTTACGTCTGTTATTAATTTTTCTTTGATTTCTTGGTATCTTTTGTTGAAAAGCAGGGATTTATACTTAGGACAAGGCCCATTTCTAGAGCACTTTATGGCAGCAGTTTTGCCAGAATGTTATCCATTTACAAGAGCACTAGAGGGCAGCACTATTTCCTGTCATGTAGTGCTCCAGATGCCTACCTAGGTATCTCTTCAACATAGAATATCATGGGAACGAAGCAAGTTTGATGATAGAAGTAAATTAGAAACTTTTTTTTTTAATGGTATGTGTTTCATATCCCTTTAAAGATGGCCCATCTTTGGTTCAGCATCTGGGTAGCGCTTGCTGATTGGTGGCAACATTTAGCCACCAATCAGCAAGCGCTACTTAGGTGCTGAACCAAAGATGGGCTGGCTTTACAATCCTGCTTCTACATAATGATGCAAAGAGAATGAAGAATAATTGATAATAGGAGTAAATGGCATGCTCTATCTGAATCATTAAAGAAAAAATTGGGTTTAGTATCCCTTTAATATATACAATATATTTATGTTGTGTTGCTGTAGAATAACATACCAGCCAAGTCTAAACATTGTATAACAAATTAACACCCTTTTTACGGCAAATGGTTTTCAAAAGCCAAACTCCATTTATCATTTGCCTTATTTGTAATTACCAGTGTGTGGTTTCGTCTGCAGGCAGAAATGCTAGCCACTGTCATCATCTTAGTATAAAGTGCATTACTTTTCAGTTATTATCTGATAATGCCAATTAGGGGCATACATGTAGCAGGGTTAGCCTTAACATGTAAGCAGGGTGTATTTCAAGTTTTGTTTGTTTTAAACCTTTGAGAGAAGTCTCACCTTGGAATAGAGAGATAAAACCATTGTCCTGTTTGTGTTTAGCTCAGCTGGATAAGCTTAGGAAATGTCTCTGCCTTTAGAAGCACTGTGTTCCAGTAAGATAAATGTTACTAAAACAAGACCCATCCTTTCTACCTAATAGTATTCTGTAAGTATCTTTTGGATCTTTTCTGTCAAAGTAGAAAATATTTCACCCATTTTGTATAATGGTAAAATGAGGTGCAGAGGTGCATGAGGTCCAGTGTGTGGTTCCTCCAGGTTGTGGGATGAGTCTTCTACTGGCAAAGTTAATATTAACTTGATAAATGATATCTGGGTATTCTGATATGAGCTTTGGTCTTACAATTATTGCTTTGCAGTTTGATAAACAAGCTTGGGTTAAATATGATGTTTACCTTCATTTACACTCACCCAACTGTTTCTTCTGCGGGTCTGGGACTTTCTCTTTAGTGACTCATCTTCTGATATAAATAGTATAAAGAGAAATGTTTAACCTAAATGCAGTACATTTTTATCTTTTCCTCTCATTACAGCTGAAACATTTGCTAAATCTTCCCTGTTGGTGTTTGTGTTGTGTTTATCTCATATATATCATTAGATGGAGTGGAATTCAAGTATGTGAGCCAGGTGGTCCTTGTTAGTGTGTGAAATAGGAAGTCCTGTCCAGTAGCCTGGGGGTAGGTCTAATCTCAACCGTAAATGTGTCTGTTGTATTCAGTAAAAATAGAATGTTCTGCCTTTAAGGTGAGAAATTCCCTTCCTTTGCCATGGAGTTATAGTAATAATACTACTATAAATATCAACAACAAACGTTAGAAGAAAAAAATGATCTAAGATTTTTTAGGCAACCCATTCATAAAAATGAGCGAAAATGCTTTTATGTGATATTAAGAGACAAATATTTGATTCCTGCAACACAGAATGGCATTAATATGCTTTGTTGGTGAAGCCAGACAAATTAATATGCATCTGTTCACTGGCTGGATAGACATTAGGGACAGCAAATTTACACTGTTATACAGGCCGTACACTCACTACTTTACATTGTAGCAAAGTGTCATTTCTTCGGTGTTGTCACATGAAAAGATATAATAAAATATTTGATACTGTATATTGAACTTTAGTTCTGTCTGATACTTTGTATGAAAACATTTGCTCTCAAAATAGGTTAGCTCGGGTGCGTGCTTGTGTCCTTAGTCATCAGGCAGCAGTGTTTGCAACAATGTTTATATCGGTGTTATACATAGTTGCAAACGGCTGCTGCAGAGTGTCTGTCGCATTCTTAGGCAGCAATGTTTGTAACTATGTATAAACGTCTTATAAACCTTATTTATTAGCCCAAGAAAGGACAGACAAATGCCAAGTCACATAGGTACAGGCACTCCCAGTGCCCTAAACAAGCTGGGACCTCTTACTCGCCCGACATACTCCCGATATTCAACAGTGGATCACGTGGTGTGGCGTCCGCCAATCAGGATTACTGACTCTGAAGATGTCAGGAGATGTATCCCAGGTTGAGACACCAATCAACAGGAACCAAATGGGGTGGGGGGGTGTCAAGAATGAAGAATTCCCTCATGCAAACATATACTCAGAGCAGGGGTGAATATTAAAAATGGTTTATAAAATGCGTTTCTCGTCCAACATAAAATGTTCACAGCCTGATGAAACAGCACTGTCGGCCAAGAAATGTGTTGCTATCTTTTACTTGTTTTAAATAAACAGTTTTTAATATTCACCCCTGCTTTGAGTATATGTTTGCATGAGGGGATTCCAGTTTTTAATATTCACCCCTGCTTTGAGTATATGTTTGCATGAGGGGATTCCAGTTTTTAATATTCACCCCTGCTCTGAGTATAAGGGAATTCCTCGTTCTTGACACCCCACCACTTGGTTCCTGTTGATTGGTGTCTTAACCTGGGATACATCTCCTGACGCCTTCGGAGTCAGTAATCCTGATTGGCGGACACCACACCACATGATCCACTGTTGAATATCGTGAGTCAGTCTGTCGGTCGACTAAGAGGTCCCAGCTCGTTGTTTATGGCGCTGGGAGTGCCTGTTAGTGTACCTATGTTAGTTGGCATTTTTCTGTCCTTTCTTGTGCTAATGCTAGATAATATTGCTCTATGAGGTGCCTCCTTTCTGTTTCCATAGGATCGTCATTTGACTACCTTTTTTGGGAGAGCTGCCGTCTATTGGTGTCTAAATGTAGCCACCAATCAGCTAGCGCTACCCAGGTGCTGAAGTTTACATTCAAATAAAGATACCAAGAGAACAAAGAAAAATTGTTAATAGGAGTAAATTAGAAAGTTGCTTAAAATTGCTTCATTGTCTGAATCATGACATTTTATTTTTGACTAGACTATTCATTTTAAAGTAACAATCATTTTACTCTGGGTAAGGATCATTGGTCAGGCTGCAGCTCTAAAGGAGAAGAAGGAAGCGCTTTCTAAAGGAATGAGAGTACTCAAAATGCAACATTTAGGAAAAGGAAACAAAGTGATATCAAAGGTTTTGGACATCACAGTTAGCATTGTTGGATCAGTTATCTGAAAGTGGAGGCTACATCACACCACCCAGACACTGCTAAGAAAAGGACGTCCTCAAAATCCAGGCAAGGAGAGGAAAGTTGTGCCGGATGCCAAAACGAGGCCGTTAGTCAATTTAAAGGGCTAAAGAGGTCAGTGGCTGATACTGGAGTAAATATGCACTAGTCAACAATTTCACAAGCTCTACATCAAACTGGCCTCTATGGGAGGCTGACAAGAAAGAAACCAGCTATACGAAAGCAGGTCTGAAGTTTACTAAAGGGCATAAGGAATAACTAAGATTCAGGAGAAGGTTTTGCGTTCACATAAGGCGTTTTAGCAAGACATTGATCCCAAGTACAAGTCAAGAGCAACTTTGGAATGGCTCAATAATAAAAACCTGAATATCCTACAGTGACCCAGTTACAGGCTCTGTCCTATTGAGAATCTGTGGCACTACTTGAAAAATGCAGTCTACAAGTATCACCCAACCAACCTGATGCACCTGGAGCAAATCTGCCAAGAAGAATGGGCAAAAATGACTCCCAGCCAGTGTACAAAGCTTGGTAGATTATTACTGCAAAAGACTTACAGCTGTTACTACAGCATTGACTAAAACATTAACATGAATGGTTTGAATACTTATGGAAGCAACACATTTGTTTTTCTTTTAGATATCTTCTCAGAAATACTTAATTTTGGGGCCATTTAATTATTGTGAGGGTGGACATAATCCGCTGTAGTGGATCATGGCCGCCGCATATTGATCAATGGGAACAGCATACGCTGTCGGTATTTATCATTGCCCAAGCATTTCTTGTGAAATGCTTGTGCAATACCCCCCCCCTGCACATTCGCGGCCAATAAGCTGCTGGCAGGGGGTGTCAATTATTCTGATGATCGTATCCGATCGGGTTGATTGCTGTGGCGGATGAGTTAAGGAGCAGCGGTCTTACGACATTCGCTGCTTCATATATCGACCCCTTAGAGTGAATGAATTTGCAATAAAAATATTGTTCACGAAAGTTTGAATATGTATCATTTCTATACTTTTTACAAGGCACTGTATAGTGCTAAGTTTCTTTTTAGAGTACAATATGCATCCATTTGTCTGAATTACGGATTGTTTATTCAGATGCATCTTTTTTTGAATAACCATGGAAATATGCCAATGTCTTGAAGCATATGGACCCAAATTGTAAGCAAATAGTACCTCTGTAGCCTTAACCTTAATTGATTAAAGTTCATTAAAATGGAGAGACTTCTGTAATCAGAAAAAAATCAAGTTTCTTTGGTATGTTTTGGACCCTAAATAAGTAAACGTGAAATCTTTCACACTTACAGAATAAATCGTCGGCCTTATCTCAACGCATAGCTTTTGCATTCTTAGATAACCTAAGCCAATATATACCATGTACAGTGTTTACTGTGGATGCATATCATTTTATATTTATGTGTATTCTTCTTTATAACCATATATATAAGTGCATACGTTATGTGTTTTCTTCTTTATAACCATATATATAAGTGCATATGTTATGTGTTTTCTTCTTTATAACCATATATATAAGTGCATATGTTATGTGTTTTCTTCTTTATAACCATATATATGAGTGCATATGTTATGTGTTTTCTTCTTTATAAACATATATATAAGTGCATATGTTATGTGTTTTCTTCTTTATAAACATATATATAAGTGCATATGTTATGTGTTTTCTTCTTTATAACCATATATATAAGTGCATATGTTATGTGTTTTCTTCTTTATAACCATATATATAAGTGCATATGTTCCTGGGTATTGCTAAGTGAACTGATGGAACAAAGTGCATCATTTTTAGTTTTATTACCAGAGATAAAACAAAGATAATGCTGGTTAACGTCTAAAAAACAAAATAATACATAAAGTTTACGTTTTTCTCTTTTATGATGAGAATTTACAGCAATACTTTCTTGTTACACAATAAATGTTCACCTGGCTTGCGCCAGCTGGCTCTCTGCTTGCCTTTCACGTACAAGACTGGAAGGCTGGCTGGGTAATCACTTACCTCAGAGCCAGCAGGAAAGCACAGTCCTATTTCTGGATCTTGATTGTATTGGCAGGCTTCATTGTAACAGCTGCCAGATTAGCTTTTCCTTCAGCCTAGAGAGCAAGCTAAACAGAATCAGATGTTTTTACAACACAATCTAGACAGGGTCCAACACATGAGAACCTCTAAGCTATAGAGCTGGACCTAAACAGCTCAGTTAACCCAGAGCTGGTGCTGATAGGCATGAGAAGCCAACTGTGGTCTCAGCATAGGTAGAAAGGACACGCCTCTAATATCAGTTGTGTCCTATCACCAATGGATGGTCACTCCCGTTAACGATATAATCCGTAAACAGGCCTAACATTGGTAGCACAGTGGATCCAGATGTTCTGTATCGATTTCCATTGATAAGCCATGGTTTTCATGTTCAGTTGTAGGACTAAAGAACCATGGCATTTACATGGCACTTGTGTATGCAGTTGCTTGCCAGCTGGCACAGAGAACATGTATGATACAAAGCTTGTTAAATATGACACAGTTGCTGTTGCATTAAGTATTTGATTGCTTTTTCCATTCTGTTTTTGTAAGTGATATTTTTGTGCTCATACCAAACACTATTACTTTCTTCTCAGCCCATTAGTTAATGCACCCGTCTGACAGATTAATTGCCCACTGAGACTTTGTTGAGGTCACTTTTAGTTGCCCTAAGCTTTTGAGAGTGTATAGATGAGTGGTCTTATTCTCCAAATGGCCGTTCTGATTGGATGTGCTTGTGTTACATAAAGAAACATTAAAATGCTAGGTACAACTACAATAGTATGGTTACTACTCACCTTGCTAAATTGTTGTATCTTCTTTTGTGTTTGTAGCTCTCTTTAAATCTGTTCTCTTATTTTAAAGGGATAGTAAACCCAAGTTTTTTCTTTCTTGATTCGGATAGCGCATGCAATTTTAAGCATCTTTCTAATTTACTCCTATTATCAATTTTTCTTTTATTCTCTTGCTATCTTTATTTGAAAAAGAAGGCATCTAAGTGAAGGAGCCAGACAATTATAGGTTCAGGGCTCTGGACAGGACTTGTTTAATGGTGGGTTAATTTACCCACCAATCAGCAAGCACAACCCAGGTTGTGAACCGAAAATGGGCCGGCTTCTAAACTTACATTCTTGCTTTTCAAATAAAGATAGCAAGATAATGAAGAAACATTGATAATAGGAGTGAATTAGAAAGTTGCTTACAATTGCCTGCTCTATCTGAATCATGAAAGAAAAGATTTGGGTTCTGTGTTCCTTTAACTCTCTACAAGTGCTGGTTAGTAGTTCTGCATCGTCACACTGGGCTCCGCAATCATGTCACAGAAGCAGTTTGCATTCACAGATTAGTGATAATGTTGTCTTCTTGACAAGCCATATTGTGCATAATAAAGCTGTACAATATTTGCAGCCATTATATATGAGGGCTGTTTAAGTATCTGTTATGTAACTTTTAAACTTTGTAAATTAACAGCAAAAATGGAAAGCTTCCTTTTTCTATTGTTCAAGCCGACCAGCTATCAAAAAAGCTGGTAACATCAGTGATCTGGCAAAGTGCACTGCTTCTGTCCCAGGATGCAATATAATGCTCATGCTACAAGATGGCGGCACCCAGTATAAAGAGGCTGAGTTTTACCAATTGGTTTCTGTAATGAGTTAAAATAAGAGAACAGCTTTAAATAGAGCTGTAGGTAGAGGAGGAATAAAATAGCATAGTGAGTAGTAACCATGCTACTGTATTTGACCCAGCAGTTAAATGTCCCTTTAAACACACTAAGTCATGACATCACAAGATATCTGATTTGCTTTTGACAAGTAACACAATCTAATATTATTTATAATATGAGCTTTGCTTATTATGGCTCTAGTTCTTCTAAGGCAAATTTAGTTATGTTTTTTATTTTATTTTATATTGCGCCTCTAAGACTGAACTGGTCCTACAGGTGAAGAATTAGTCACATGAGCCCTTTTATAGATTGTTGTAATACACCTTAACCATGTGCTATTACAAGGGACATTCAATATACTACATAAATGCTGGATACAATAATATATGTAAAGCAAAGATTAGCCGGAAGAATGACTATCTCGATGTGTTTTAAAAACAATATTAATTGTTTAAATATTGTAGAACTAATTGTAAAGTTGTAGTGGGCACCAAAATGTTGTAACCTAGGTTTCACTTTTATCTTTTGCTAAGGAAAATTAGGGACTGATATACAAGAATCACTAAAGTGTGCAAATAATGGCTGTGTGGGTATATTTCAGTGCTAAAGAGACAGTTACTCTATCAGCTCACCAATAACTGTTACTAACATGGCTTATCAAGGGATATGAGATAAGAACACTCTTTTACATGTGGCATAACTAACTTACAAGATGGCCGCACCCATTACTTTATAGAAGCTCGGCATTAAATTATAGGAATGGGGGGGGAAATAAACAATGTAAGAAAATAGCAAAGCTTTTTTTTACTGTAAATAATCAAACATTTATGTACCAGTCTCAAAGTGTTTAATATCCCTTTAAAGGGACAGTCTAGGCCCAAATAAACTTTCATGATTCAGATAGAGCATGTCATTTTAAACAATTTTCCAATTTACTTTTATCACCAATTTTGCTTTGTTCTCTTGGTATTCTTAGTTGAAAACTTAACCTAGGAGGTTCATATGCTAATTTCTTAGACCTTGAAGGCCACCTCTTTTCAGAATGCATTTTAACAGTTTTTCACCACTAGAGGGTGTTAGTTCACGTATTTCATATAGATAACACTGTGCTCGTGCACGTGAAGTTATCTGGGACCAGGCACTGATTGGCTAATCTGCAAGTCTGTCAAAAGAACTGAAATAAAGGGGCAGTTTGCAGAGGCTTAGATATAAGATAATTACAGAGGTTAAAAGTATATTAATATAACTGTGTTGGTTATGCAAACTGGGGAATGGGTAATAAAGGGATTATCTATCTTTTAAAACAATAAAAATTCTGGTGTAGACTGTCCCTTTAAGTTGAGGTGTATTCTGCCTCTCCCATTGGAACAGTGGGTTTATAAACTGTAGGGAAAAAGCTGTGAAAAAAAGAACCAGCTAATGTTAATAATATAAAATACTTTATTTTGAGGGCTGTAGCTTAGAGGTTCCTCCTATGCTATGCACCCCTCTTCTTAAACAAAGAGCTTTTTGTCTGTGCAACATGCAGCCCACGTGCAGCTGTGTTACAAGCCAGCTCTGAACCTTCCAAGACACAGCAAGCATATGAGGGGCCAGGAAAAGCAGCGCAGAGGTTCTACTCTGGCCGCTTCCTATTTTTTCCACCCGTGTACTCTGAATTCTTTCAGCCTTTGCCAGTTTAGGGGAAACGTCCTGACCTAGCGAATCCTGTGCTTGCTGTTTGCTTACTTGTAATTTCCTTTATTCTGTGACTCTAGGTGGGGATTGGTTACAATCCACTGGCACTACGGGGGATACCTTTCAGTACACTCAGATGCACCCCTTGCTTATTAACCCCTTGGCAACAAGAACATACTGAAACACACTGTGTAGTAGTGCTTACCAGTCCAAACAGGTTAAACGATGGATGTGTCAGAAATGCTTCAGTAACCGAAGAACGGGACCCTAAATCTGCCATTATCAGTGACTCTTGTATTTCTATAGATTCAACCATTAACATGTGTTAGAATTTTAAAATTAAACTTCTAATCGAATAATGTATATAGTATTAGGATATTCTTAAAGGGGCATTCAAAGGCAAAAATGACATTATTGAATTCATTACCTCTTCTAATTTTGGCTTTACTGACTTGATAACAATGTGTTTAACTGCTGCCAAATGCCTTAAAAACATAGGTAAAGTTCTGTTCAGGAGCTGCATGCCCTGGCAGAACATTGGCAGTGATTTCTGTAACCATACCATAGCTGCTTGTGATTGGCTGAACAGCCATCCCCTGCTTGGTAGTGGCAAGGTGTATTTAACCTTTTTGCAAGGATTAAAACATATAGTTAACTGAGGGTAATGCAGTTTTAATTTTGGAGTTGACATGCTTTTTATCTTTGGTTGTGAACATAAACTCTGGCATTACATAAGTTTTTTCTGTGTGTCTGTGTGTGTATATGTGTTTGTAATCTGACTTACATATATGCAGGCAACCATCTTCCAGACAACAGCACCATGCAGACCTATATCTAGGACTACAAATCACACAATCCTCTACTGCCAAATGTATATACTGTGCATGTCTTTACTTTCATTTTGAATCTTTGTATCTCAGCAACCACTGGTCATTTTTTTCACCAAAGAAAGCATTTACCTGACAGCTGCCAAATATCAAAAAGATTGATGCAGCAGTTTTTGCTGTAGGTTTGGCTAATCATTTTTAGTTTTAAGAGATAGGGAAGAGTACTTTGTGTCAGAGTGAGCTTTTTTTGGTTCTCAGAATTACCTATACTTTTATTTTCATGTATGGTTAAACACTGGTTTTTTTTTTGTGCTCTATTTAAACCCTAATTTCTCTCTCTTTTTTTTTTTCTAGGGATTTCCCGGGGATTTTGGAGAAAGAGGGCCGCCAGGATTGGACGGAAACCCTGTGAGTAGCTCAGATAATAAGACTGCTGCAGGGAAAACTGTAAAACAATATATTGACGTTATTAAAGGGACACTCAGGTTAAATTAAATTTTCATGATTCAGATACAGCATGTAATTTTAAACATCTTTCCAATTTACTTCCACTAAAAAATATATGCACAGTCTTTTATATTTACAATTTTTGAGTCACCAGATCCTACTGAGCATGTGCAAGAATTCACAGACTATACGTATATGCATTTGTGATTGGCTGATTGCTATCACATGGTACAAGGGGAGTGGAAATATACATAACTTTGAAATTTGTTATAAAAAATCTACTACTCATTTGAAGTTCAGACTAAGTGCTATTGCATTGTCTTGTTATCTTGCATTTGTTGATTATGCAAATCTAATGTGTTGACTGGTCCTTTAAATACTTCCGGGGTCCTCAGTGGGGGACGACGACAAGACTATACATATTTTTCTTCAGTCCATAATACTTACTCGCTTATTGACCACATACTTGAATTGTGTTCAAGCAGGAACATTCCTAATGGCTGGTCTGACATATTCGTTAGTTGAGATTTTATTGAAGGGTTTTCAATCTATTATGATCTAGATCCTTGAACTTGATTTTTTTATTATTTAAAAAATACAATCATACTTCTAAAACCACGTGAGCAAATAACACAGTTTGTGACAGAGATTAACTCAATTAGTGACCCCCCCCCCCTTTTATGTGTGGGGAGCCCATAAGGCTCAATAGATAATAAATACAAAGTCATGTGATCAGGGGGCTGTCAGAAGAGGCTTATATACAAGGTAATCACAGAGGTAAAAAGTATATTAATATAACTGTTGGTTATGCAAAACTGGGAAATGGGTAATAAAGGGATTATTTATCTTTTTAAACAATTAAAATGTTGGAGTGCACTGTCCCTTTAAATAGAATTAAAACTTTCCAAATTTCTAACTTAAAACAAGAAATCAAGGAACTGAAAAAGTGCATAAAATAAACCCAGTAGATGCTGTATTAAATCTCTGCAAGATAAAAAAAAATAGGAGCTAGATAAACTCTTCACAGAACAAGCGGTGAGATGACTTAGAGTTCTGGCTGCGCTTTATTTTTTGTTGTAATAAGTCGTATAGTTATTAAAGTAGCATATAGATGGTATCTTAACCCCTTGTGCCTTTACACTAATAACCCTCCCTTTACAGGGGACTTGTCTCAGAGGAAGTGGGGAGGAAGCAGTAGTGGGATTCAGCCGATTCTCACTACTTCTTGAAAAACTGTTCCTAAAATGTCCCAGGTTCACAAGAACCAGTTGTTGGGTGCTGTCATCTTCCTTAAAGGGACATTAAACCAAAAAAAATTATTTCATGATTCAGATAGAGAATACAATTTAAAACAACTTTCTAATTTACTTCTATTATCTAATTTGCTTAATTCTCTTGATATTCTTTCCTGAAAAGCATATCTCGATAGGCTCAGTAGCTGCTGATTGGTGGCTGCACATAGATGCCTCGTGTGATTGGCTGACCCATGTGCATTGCTATTTCTTCAACAAAGGATATCTAAAGAAAGAAGTAAATTAGACAATAGAGGTAAATTGGAATGTTGTTTAAAATTGTATTCTCTATCTGGATAATGAAAGAAAAATTTTGGGTTTTATATCCCTTTAACCCAGCTTAGCTGCAGATGGTGCTACTTCAAGTCCAGAGTCATGGCCACAGTACATCTGTTAGAGCACAAGCTAGTTCCCAAATAGCACCATGCAAGCTGGTTTCTAAACAGACCTACAAAAGCTGGTTCCTTAACAAGCTGATTCCTAAACTGCTTGAATAACAAAAGAGAGACTGGTGGAAATTCAAATAAGTAACCATAGTGGACAAAAGAGAAACTGCCCAACGGGCGTTGCTAGATGCAAGGAAATGTAATACAAAAAAATACGAAAGACAGAAAAAATGCATCCTCCTAGCACTCAGAGGTAGAAAAAAAAAACAAATTTACAAAATTACGAAGTCCCCAAAATATAACCTATGTCTCATAAAACATAACCTTTATTAGTGAAAAGTTAAAAAAATAGGTAAAAACATTTAAAAAGGAAAACAAATTAAAAAGAAAATACTGCAATAGAGTAATAAAAAAGTAACAAGAAAGGAAAAATATCTATGTATAATAGCTATCACGGGAAAAAGCAGAAAAGGGGTAACTATCCCCATTACAATGTGTGGCACAAAACACAAATAAACTGCACCAGAACTGCAAAGAGCTGGGTGCTACTGGGTGGTTTGGTAGCTGGAAATTTCCAAAGTTTCAGTGCAAGAAGGGAAGTTTGTAAGGATGCGGACTTACTTTTAACCTCTGTGATTATCTTGTATCTAAGCCTCTGCAAACTGCCCCTTTTTTCAGTTCTTTTGACAGACTTGCAGTCTAGCCAATCAGTGCCTGCTCCCAGATAACTTCACATGCACGAGCACAGTGTTATCTATATGAAATATGTGAACTAACACCCTCTAGTGGTGAAAAACTGTTAAAATGCAATCTGAAAGAGGTGGGCTTCAAGGTCTAAGAAATTAGCATATGAACCTCCTAGGTTAAGCTTTCAACTAAGAATACCAAGAGAACAAAGCAAAATTGGTGATAAAAGTACATTGGAAAATTGTTTAAAATGACATGCTCTATCTGAATCATGAAAGTTTATTTTGGCCTAGACTGTTCCTTTAACATTCCCAGATTGTGAGTACTGTGAAATTGCTATATTGGTATTAGCTAAACAGGAGTGTGGTAAACGGATTATTACACACACTTAGACTTGGAATTTCTACTACTCCACAATAGTGGATCTGAATAATTCATGCGGCATAAAAGATTAAAGAAATAGATATCTGCAATAAGTGCCATTTTCCTAATTTATTAAAGGGCACAAATACCTCTTTTACTTTTTTTTTTTTTATCGGTTTCCTTTCATTAACCAATTCCCTGAGAAATAAAGATATTTTTATTTAGGTTTTAACGTCACCATTTGCTAACATTAACGACATTTAGTATTTAATTGTTGAACTTCATTTTTTCTCAGTATTATCTGGTGGTGATATGTAAATAGGTTTTGGTTTTAGATTTATAGATTTGTATAGATATTTTCTAAAGAGATTATCTCTTATATTTCCTACACTGAAGCATATATTCTTGGTAACTTTGTAGTATTATTTGCGAAATCCGTTATATAATTTCTATACGATCAATAAATGCAAGAAACACTTTTCTGTGCTTTTTAAAAAACAAAACAAAAACATAAATCCATTGTGAATTAATACTAATAGCTGTTTAATCAAAACATACTACAGTCTTGTCATTTGATATAGACAACTGTTTTTAAGGAGTTTAACCACTGACGCTGAAAGTGTAAAGTTTCTAACATCACAACACAAATTTCCTAACTGTTTGTATTGTAGATAAGATAGCGAACTGGTTGCTAAAATTTCTGAATCCCACCCCTGGGAGGATGGTACTTACTTCCATTTGTGGTTAACCTTTACATATGTTAACGTGAATGTGAATTTTGATGAAATAGTGCCCGGTTTTTAATAAACCTATTAAAAACAAGGGTACTTTAATTCATCAAAATTGACATTTCACTAGTTTTCTTCAAAAACATACCTTTTAATTCTGGCAGCCGCTCCAGCGATTCCCCCGGCCGTCGAAAGCGTCTGCGACATCAGAAATGACGAATCTGGCTTCCTCCAATCAAGGCTCCCCCCCCCCCCCCCGGGGGGAATCTTGGCCTGATGCAACACCATGATTGGAGGAAGCTGGATTCGTCATTTTGGACCTGTGAAGACAACTTGCGACGGGCGGAGGAAGTGCTGGAGCGGCTGCCAGGATTAAAAGGTAAGTTTTTGAAGAAAACAAGTGAAATGTCAATTTTGATGAATTAAAGTGCCTTGTTTTTAATATGATTATTAAAAATTGGGCACTAATTCATAAAAATTTACATTCACTTTAACTCTGTATGGGACCAGGTATCCAGTTCCTTACGTGATATGGATATAAAATGAACTCTGCACAAAGCACTATTACATCAGCCTATGACGGGATTAAGTAGCCCTGCTAATAAATTCATTACTTTAGCTTGTATGGGCTGCATTGCAAAGGTTTGGGAAATAAATGTAATGCATTTTTCTATAATCAGGAACAAAATTAATTTTATAACAAAATGGGAGATCTATTGGCTAATATATTCTGTATTCTTTATGCTTAATTATTCCCTCTGAGTAGTTGGCTCAGTCTGTACAGCTCCTAAGAACAAACATTACAAAATTCCCACAATGCAAAATCAGTTTATTGATTGCAGGAATCTGCTTTCTTTCTAAGACCTCTTGCGTGTAGTGTGATCCTGTGCCCCTGTCCCTGGGCAGTACAGTTACAGATTTGGCTACTGAGTGTTCTTTTGGTGACTTTTTCATATTTCTTTCTTTGCAGGGCGAGTTAGGGCCGCCCGGCCCTCCTGGTGTCCCAGGATTCATTGTAAGTACAACAATAAAATAATGTAGTGCTAACCCAGTAAAGACTGACTTAACACCACTGCTAGCATATTGATATACTCTCTGTATTATATTTTCATCTTTAGAAGTCATTAGAGTTGGTTATTTTTTTTAATTCATAAATGCACACTGTAGTAATGAAGGTTTAGTAGTATGGTGTAGTTCACACGTCATTTGTACGAACATGGGATCAGCACCAAGGTAGTTTTATATACAGTGAGGTTAAATACAAGTCGCTTTATAGTGTTCAGTATTTTCTTTTTTCCTTTTATTTGAATCTGGAGCTGCAATACACACACATAATATGTGCTAGAAAAAGTCACATGATCCGATAATAACAATAATAATCAGATAAACTTACCTTGGGTAAAAAAAAGTTGAAGGATTAAGGGATTTGTAAATTTAGCCATCAAACTATGATTGATCTAGTTGTGTGTCCAAAACATGACAATGATTATACCCAGTTATGTTGTCACGTGAGCAGAGAAGAACCATGTTGTCTTTTTTTATTTTTTATTATTTCTGCTTGAAGTTGTTGTATAAAATAGCAGAATTCTGTGACCGTCATTTCTAGGGATAATAAAGACTCCCAGAGTCTGCACTCCAGGGAATCTTTCTTAATAAAAACCAATCCTTTATTATACCATTATTAAAATTCTAACATGCATGGAAGGGCTGTGTTACATCTTACAGGTTTCATGCTAAACATAGCTCTTAATCATGGATAATACACTATCAAGCTGCATTTGCAGCCTCTCACCCACTGCAGTTCAGGCTCACATGGTTGAGGCTTCAACCACAAATTTAAGTCGCAGTTCCTGCTTCTTAATCTCTCCACAAACTACCCCAAACTCACTCTTTTGGGGTGATTGACAGTACCTGTTCTTGCACCATTAGCTGCATAAGAGCAGACGGTGGGACCGTACAAGAGAGCTCTTGTGCAATCTTACATTTCACTAAGAGACGCTGCCTCACTAGTTTCTGTGCTTGAGGACTCGTCCGCCTGTAGTTTGACAAATTGTCCCTTTTGCGTGTTATAGTTCTAGAATGATGTATAGTATTTAGCAATGTATATGGTCACACAGAAAGCCTTATTATCACTTATTTGTATAGTGCCGCAAAATTCTGTGGCGCTGAGCCTTGTAAATTCTAAATGGGATATGAAATGTTGCTATTCTTTAATTTTGTGGTAGCTTTGTCTGCTTTGCAGTGGCCAGTTAGGGACAGGAATAAATGACCTTCACCACTGGTCAGTTAATCACCGTTAAGCATATAGGTGGGTCAAAGTTTAAAATGAAAGGGAATGAAGCCTTCCTGTATGCATACCTTCCAACATCTGCCGGATCATTAGGCAGTGGCCCACTTGTAGTTTATGGGTGGGACTACCAGTGTGACAGAGGGGCAGGTTTATGAGCAGTCAGTGGACATGTCTTGGTGAGGCTCAGTCATTCTTAAACACTGGGATGCTGAGAGGAAACAGGCTGTACCTATCAATCAGTGATAATCCTCAGGATTCTGAACGGTTGGGACTGGAGATATTCTTTATATAGAGCAAAACCTGCAGGTTAAAATTCCAGGAAAAAAACAGACAGAGTAAATAATTGTAGTGCATTGCAAGAGTTGTGTTTACTATGCATAATCAGAGCTTTTATAGGGAATTAAATGTTTGTCTCTTTTAAGCCAAAATACCTCAGTACTCCCCCCTATTCCTTTCCATTGAACACTATGCAGCACTAAAGAATATAGCCATTTCAGATCTACTTGTAAATACATTCAGGTAAATATACCACAATCTATATGGCTTGAAATATCCTAGGAGCTTGAAGTTTTAATTCCGGTGTCTACATTTTAAGCAATACTATACAAATAGTTATTTGGTTCCTAGTGGTTTACTCCTCAGCGTTTTTTTCTGAGACACTAGACATAGTTTCCTGGTTTAGTTTTGTTAAGATTTGTTTACATGTTTTTAACTTTAAGAATTTTGCCTTTGGATTCAAGGGGGTTATCCCTTCTGAAAGGACCATATGAAGAGGAGAGTTGTGTCATACAAGGCACTGCCGATCATATGAAGATGTGACTGGCTAACCTTAGGGTTACTGGCCATAGAGTGATTGTCTGATACTTTGTCTGGCCCCTTCGTTTTCACATTGTATAATGTTTGTGTCTGACAACCGGAGATATTTAGCCATGCACACCGTTTCCGATGTGTGGTGATTATTTAGTTGATGTTATTGGGAAGCATTTGAGATCATAATACTCTTCTGTCTGTCCATCGGCAACATGCAAGCGTCTTATTCCTACTGCTAAGAGCAGTTACTGGAAAATAGATTTTTCCTCTGTGCAGCTGGCTCCTTCCTATCTTCTCAGACAAGGATCTAGGCCATATGTGTGAATGTGGTACTTGTGAAATTATAAGCAAAGCTATATAGATCTTTTTTTTTTATAAATTCAGTTTCTGGAATTTGTTTACCAGGCCTGTCAGTTGAGAAGAAAGGAACCAAAGAGCAAAAAAAAAGAGTCTTGCCACAAGCCTGGCCCCTCATTTAACAAGTTGGATGTCCCAGATGTAGTACTTAATCTACCCATCTGACCTCTTTATGCCGGCCCTTGTCCAGCCAGAACTCCCAAATTTTAGAGAGGTAGAGCACTATGGGATCTCTCTATTCTGCGTCGTTGGGAAGTTATACCTTGGTACACGCTTGGAATTTATTACCTCTCTGAGGATAACCACATGGAAAAAGTTTTTCTCTCCTTAAAAATAGTTTCAGCCACTGAAATGACAGGCAGGGGAAAGATCTGGACATTTTTGGAAGCACATTTGTACATTCTGACTATTTGAGCCATAAATCTTGACAAGACAATAACCCTGAAACATTCTTGTGAAATATTTTGGCTTTATGATTATTTAACCCTTTCGGACCATTGTAGCACATATGCAGCACATATTATTGCTTGTGCTTGTGAAGGTGCAGTGTCCTAAGCCTAATACTACATAGCTGTTGCTTTCTGGTCTTAGTGGTGCAATGCATATTTTTTTGTGTTATTTTTAGTTAGAGGTAAAAGAGATTACGTATAATGAGTTTACATAATGCTGAGAAAAATGAATAGGGTTTTGTTCCATTCTGATGGTAAATCAAACTTCACAATTGCCATATGTGGTCCTTGCGATAGAAAAATAAATGTAAACTTACATTATTAGCCTAGAAGCTTGAGGGTCTTAAATAAGACAACATAATAGAACTGTAAGGGATGCAGGTTGGTGCATTGGTGTAAGGACATCTTTCAAGCTATGTGCTTCTGCTCCACAATGTATCTTTTTGACCATGGTTCCTACAGTCACTGCTTTTATATATATATATATATATATATATCTATCATATGTGTAACGAGTATGCAATTTCTACAAAATAGTTCTAAACTGCATTAAAGGGACAGTAAAGTCAAAACTAGCCATTCATTTTTTAGGCAGATCATGCAATTTTAAACAGCTTTCCAATTTACTTCTATAATCAAATTTGCTTTGTTCTTTTGGTGTCTTTTGTTTAAGTGTAAACCTAGGTAGGCTAATAGGAGCTTAGGGGCTTGCATGTGTCTTCAGCAATAAAATAAATTGTACCAGTTTGAGGGCTCGTCATTGTCAAACTTTGTCATGTGATAATATGTTCTGTATAAGCGGTGCATACAGTGAGATGTGCGTGTGTTCATTATGATGGTATGTAACTGCTTTATTCAATATAACGTGTGTAACTGCTTCGTTCATTGTAATGGTGTGTTACATAAATGTGTGTAACTGCTTAATTCAGTGTGGTGTGTAACAGTTTCCTTCAGTATAATGGTGTGTAACAGTTTCCTTCAGTATAATGGTGTGTAACAGTTTCCTTCAGTATAATGGTGTGTAAGTTTCCTTCAGTATAATGGTGTGTAACAGTTTCCTTTAGTATAATGGTGTGTAACAGTTTCCTTCAGTATAATGGTGTGTAACCGTTTCCTTCAGTATAATGGTGTGTAACCGTTTCCTTCAGTATAATGGTGTGTAACAGTTTCCTTCAGTATAATGGTGCGTAAAAGTTTCCTTCAGTATAATGGTGTGTAATAGACACTGTTATGTAACAAACTGTTACACTAAATAAAGCTGTTTCTTTCATTCTAATGGTGTGTTACATAATGGTGTGTAACCGCTTCCGTCAGTGTAGCTATGTGTTACAAATGTTGTGAAACTGCTTTATTCAGTGTAATGTGTTAGATAATGGTATGTAACAGGTTTATTCAGTGTAATGTGTTACATAATGGTATGTAACAGGTTTATTCAGTGTAATGTGTTACATAATGATGTGTAACAGGTGTATTCAGTGTAACAGCGTGTTAGATAATGGCATGTAACAGGTTTATTTAGTGTAATGTGTTACATAATGGCATGTAACAGGTTTATTCAGTGTAATGTGTTAGATAATGGTATGTAACTGCTTTATTCAGTGTAATGTGTTAGATAATGGTATGTAACAGGTTTATTCAGTGTAATGTGTTACATAATGGTGTGTAACAGGTTTATTCAGTGTAATGTGTTACATAATGGTGTGTAACAGGTTTATTCAGTGTAAGAGCGTGTTAGATAATGGCATGTAACAGGTTTATTAAGTGTAATGTGTTACATAATGGCATGTAACAGGTTTATTCAGTGTAATGTGTTACATAATGGCATGTAACAGGTTTATTCAGTGTAATGTGTTACATAATGGTGTGTAATAGGTTTATTCAGTGTAACAGCGTGTTATATAATGGTATGTAACAGGTTTATTCAGTGTAATGTGTTACATAATGGTGTGTAACAGGTTTATTCAGTGTAACAGCGTGTTACATAATGGTATGTAACAGGTTTATTCAGTGTAATGTGTTACATAATGGCATGTAACACGTTTATTCAGTGTAATGTGTTACATAATGGCATGTAGTAGGTTTATTCAGTGTAATGTGTTACATAATGGTGTGTTACAGGTTTATTCAGTGTAACAGTGTAATGTGTTACATACCATTATGTAACACATTACAATGAATAAACCTGTTACACACCATTATGTAACACATTACAATGAATAAACCTGTTACACACCATTATGTAACACATTACACTGAATAAACCTGTTACATACCATTATGTAACACTCTGTTACACTGAATAAACCTGTTACATACCATTATGTAACACATTACAATGAATAAACCTGTTACACACCATTATGTAACAGGTTTATTCAGTGTAACAGTGTGATACATAATGGTATGTAACAGGTTTATTCAGTGTAATGTGTTACATAATGGTATGTAACAAGTTTATTCAGTGTAATGTGTTACATAATGGTGTGTAACAGGTTTATTCAGTGTAACAGCGTGTTACATAATGGTATGTAACAGGTTTATTCAGTGTAATGTGATACATAATGGTATGTAACAGGTTTATTCAGTGTAATGTGTTACATAATGGTGTGTAATAGGTTTATTCAGTGTAACAGCGTGTTATATAATGGTATGTAACAGGTTTATTCAGTGTAACAGTGTGATACATAATGGTGTGTAACAGGTTTATTCAGTGTAACAGCGTGTTATATAATGGTATGTAACAGGTTTATTCAGTGTAACAGTGTGATACATAATGGTGTGTAACAGGTTTATTCAGTGTAACAGCGTGTTATATAATGGTATGTAACAGGTTTATTCAGGGTAATGTGTTACATAATGGTGTGTAATAGGTTTATTCAGTGTAACAGCGCGTTATATAATGGTATGTAACAGGTTTATTCAGTGTAACAGTGTGATACATAATGGTATGTAACAGGTTTATTCAGTGTAATGTGTTACATAATGGTATGTAACAGGTTTATTCAGTGTAATGTGTTACATAATGGTGTGTAACAGGTTTATTCAGTATAACAGCATGTTACATAATGGCATGTAACAGGTTCATTGAGTGTAACGTTGTGTTACATTTGCATGAGAAAATTTGTGAACCCTTTGGAATTACCTAGATTTTTGCATTGATTATTCATAAAATGTGGTCTGATCTTCAGCTAAGTCATAGTCCTACAAAAACACAATCTTTCTAAACTGATAACACACAAACAATTGTACTTTTCATATTTTTATTGAATACATTGAGTAATCATTTGCAATGCAGGCTGGGAAAAGTGTGTTAACTTCTCCAAAAGCTATTTGTGGGACGTGTGGGTTGCACAGGTGCCCTGCCTTTTAAATAACGACACACAAAGCATGGTTACTGACAAATATGTTCTTCCCAAGACAGACTGGTTAGTGTGAACCATGCCTTGATCCCAATAACTTTCACAGGACTTGAGAAGATGCATTAAAGTGATGGACGAAGCTGGAAAAGGTTACAAAAACATTGCTAAAGACCTGGGTGCTCATCAATCCACAGTCAGAAAAATTGTCAACAAATGGAGAAAATTCAGGACGGTCTTTCCCTAGGAGTGGGCGTCCTGCAAAGATTATTCCAAGAGCAAAATTGTCAGTGCTTAGGGAAATAAGAAAGAATGTTCAAGGGTAACGGTGAAAGACCTCCAGAAAACATTACAAAATGTTAAAGTGTTTGTTCATGTGTCCACGATCAGAAAAACGCAAAACTAAACCATGGAAGGACACTGCGAAGGAATCCACTGCTGTCCAGAAAAAGAATGTTGCAGCTTGTCTTAAGTTTTTCCAAGACCACCTGGATGTTTCACAGCGCTTCTGACAGACGGGATAAAAGTTTACATTTTTGGCAACAAAGTACAGCGCTGTGTGTAGAGGGAAACGTGCACCGCAAACCAAAACCAAAACCTCATCCCATTTGCAAAGCATGTTGGGGGGAGCTTCGTGGTTTGGAGCGGCTTTGCTGCCTCAGGTCCTGGATGCCTTGCAATTATTGAGGGAACATTGACTTCATAACTCTATCAAGAAGTTTTACAGGAGAATTTAAGGGCAACAGACCATGACCTCAAGAGTGCTACATAATGGTGTGTAACAGGTTTATTCAGTGTAACGGTGTGCTACATAATGGTGTGTAACAGGTTTATTCAGTAACAGGTTTATTCAGTGTAACGGTGTGCTACATAATGGTGTGTAACAGGTTTATTCAGTGTAACGGTGTGCTACATAATGGTGTGTAACAGGTTTATTCAGTGTAACGGTGTGCTACATAATGGTGTGTAACAGGTTTATTCAGTGTAACGGTGTGCTACATAATGGTGTGTAACAGGTTTATTCAGTGTAACAGTGTGCTACATAATGGTGTGTAACAGGTTTATTCAGTGTAACGGTGTGCTACATAATGGTGTGTAAGAGATTTATTCAGTAACAGGTTTATTCAGTGTAACGGTGTGCTACATAATGGTGTGTAACAGGTTTATTCAGTGTAACAGTGTGCTACATAATGGTGTGTAACAGGTTTATTCAGTGTAACGGTGTGCTACATAATGGTGTGTAACAGGTTTATTCAGTGTAACAGTGTGCTACATAATGGTGTGTAACAGGTTTATTCAGTGTAACGGTGTGCTACATAATGGTATGTAACAGGTTTATTTAGTGTAACGGTGTGCTACATAATTGTGTGTAACAGGTTTATTCAGTGTAACGTCTGATACTGAATTAACCTGTTACACACCATTATGTATCAGACGGTTACACTGAATAAACCTGTTACACACAATTATGTAGCACACAGTTACACTGAATAAACCTGTTACACACCATTATGTAGCACACCGTTACACTGAATAAACCTGTTACTGAATAAACCTGTTACACACCATTATGTAACAGGTTTATTCAGTGTAACAGTGTGCTACATAATGGTGTGTAACAGGTTTATTCAGTGTAACGGTGTGCTACATAATTGTGTGTAACAGGTTTATTCAGTGTAACCGTCTGATACATAATGGTGTGTAACAGGTTTATTCAGTAACAGGTTTATTCAGTGTAACGGTGTGCTACATAATGGTGTGTAACAGGTTTATTCAGTAACAGGTTTATTCAGTGTAACAGTGTTCTACATAATGGTATGTAACAGGTTTATTCAGTGTAACGGTGTGCTACATAATGGTGTGTAACAGGTTTATTCAGTAACAGGTTTATTCAGTGTAACAGTGTGCTACATACTGGTGTGTAACAGGTTTATTTAGTAACAGGTTTATTCAGCGTAACAGTGTGCTACATAATGGTATGTAACAGGTTTATTCAGTGTAACAGTGTGCTTCATAATAGTGTGTAACAGGTTTATTCAGTGTAACGGTGTGCTACATAATGGTATGTAACAGGTTTATTCAGTGTAACGGTGTGCTACATAATGGTATGTAACAGGTTTATTCAGTGTAACGGTGTGCTTCATAATAGTGTGTAACAGGTTTATTCAGTGTAACAGTGTGCTACATAATGGTGTGTAACAGGTTTATTCAGTGTAACGGTGTGCTACATAATGGTATGTAACAGGTTTATTTAGTGTAACGGTGTGCTACATAATTGTGTGTAACAGGTTTATTCAGTGTAACGTCTGATACTGAATACACCTGTTACACACCATTATGTATCAGACGGTTACACTGAATAAACCTGTTACACACAATTATGTAGCACACAGTTACACTGAATAAACCTGTTACACACCATTATGTAGTACACCGTTACACTGAATAAACCTGTTACTGAATAAACCTGTTACACACCATTATGTAACAGGTTTATTCAGTGTAACAGTGTGCTACATAATGGTGTGCAACAGGTTTATTCAGTGTAACAGTGTGCTACATAATGGTGTGTAACAGGTTTATTCAGTGTAACGGTGTGCTACATAATGGTATGTAACAGGTTTATTCAGTGTAACGGTGTGCTACATAATTGTGTGTAACAGGTTTATTCAGTGTAACCGTCTGATACATAATGGTGTGTAACAGGTTTATTCAGTGTAACTGTGTGCTACATAATGGTGTGTAACAGGTTTATTCAGTAACAGGTTTATTCAGTGTAACAGTGTGCTACATAATGGTATGTAACAGGTTTATTCAGTGTAACGGTGTGCTTCATAATAGTGTGTAACAGGTTTATTCAGTGTAACGGTGTGCTACATAATGGTGTGTAACAGGTTTATTCAGTGTAACGGTGTGCTACATAATGGTGTGTAACAGGTTTATTCAGTGTAACGGTGTGCTACATAATGGTGTGTAACAGTGTGCTACATAATGGTGTGTAACGGTGTGCTACATAATGGTGTGTAACAGGTTTATTCAGTGTAACGGTGTACTACATAATGGTGTGTAACAGGTTCATTCAGTGTAACGGTGTGCTACATAATGGTGTGTAACAGGTTCATTCAGTGTAACGGTGTGCTACATAATGGTGTGTAACAGGTTTATTCAGTGTAACTGTGTGATACATAATGGTGTGTAACAGGTTTATTCAGTGTAACAGTATGATACATAATGGTGTGTAACAGGTTTATTCAGTGCAATGATGTGCTACAAAAGGGTATGTAACAGGTTTATTCAGTGTAACGATGTGTTACATAATGGTATGTAACAGGTTTATTCAGTGTAACAGTATGATACATAATGGTATGTAACAGGTTTATTTAGTGTAATGGTGTGTCACATAATGATCTGTAAGAGTGTGTTACATAAGGGTATGTAACAGGTTTTTTCAGTGTAACGGTGTGTTACATAAGGGTGTGTAACAGGTTTATTCAGTGTAACAGTATGATACATAATGGTGTGTAACAGGTTTATTTAGTGTAATGGTGTGTCACATAATGATCTGTAAGAGTGTGTTACATAAGGGTATGTAACAGGTTTTTTCAGTGTAACGGTGTGTTACATAAGGGTGTGTAACAGGTTTATTCAGTGTAACAGTATGATACATAATGGTGTGTAACAGGTTTATTCAGTGTAATGATGTGTTACAAAAGGGTGTGTAACAGGTTTATTCAGTGTAACAATATGATACATAATGGTGTGTAACATGTTTATTCAGTGTAACAATATGTTACATAATGGCGTGTAACAAGCTGTATGGTTTATTCAGTGTAATGATGTGTTACAAAAGGGTATTAACAGGTTTATTCAGTGTAATGATGTGTTACAAAAGGGTATTAACAGGTTTATTCAGTGTAACAGTATGATACATAATGGTGTGTAACATGTTTATTCAGTGTATTAATGTGTAACAAAAGGGTATGGAACAGGTTTATTCAGTGTAACAATGTGTTACAAAAGGGTATGTAACAGGTTTATTCAGTGTAACAATGTGTTACATAAGGGTATGTAACAGGTTTATTCAGTGTAACAGTGTGTCACATAATGATCTGTAAGAGTGTGTTACATAATGGCGTGTAACAAGCTGTATGGTTTATTCAGTGTACTAGAATGTTACTTAAAGGGATATGAAACCCAAACATTTTCTTTCGTGATTCAGACAGAGCAAACCATTTAAACAAGTTTCCAATTTACTTCTATTATCAAATCTGCTTCATTCCCATGATATTCTGCGTAAGGTAGGCATCTGTAGCACTATATGGCAGGAAATTATGCTGCCATATAGTGTTCTTGCAAATGGATAACAATCTTACAATATAGTTCTCCATAAACGGGCTGGCTCCTAAGCAAAAAGTTCCTGCTTTTCAACAAAAGATGCTAAAAGAATGAAGAAACATTGATAATAGAAGTAAATTATAAAGTTGTTTAAAATCACATGCTCTATCTTAATCTCGAAAGAAACATTTTCATGGTTACAGTCATTCAGTGCAACATTGTGTTATAAATGTATAATAGGTGAATCTGAAATCATAGGGCCCAGCAAGATCTGAAGGACCAGGATATAAAAATCCCAACGCATTTAAGGATGAAGCACAAAATGATCACTTATGGGCTGATGGATAAAATACATGGGACGTACATCTTTGTAACTTGCATTCTGTTTAATTGATGTAAATGTAAATCAAGCCTTTGGTACTTCATTTTTCCATGACCAATAAATTGCTGTGATATGTAATATACTGATTAAGGGCACTTAAAGTGACGGTACACCCAAGCGTATAACAAACACTCGGATTTAAAATCACTAAAAATAAACATTAGTTTCTCTCATCGTTTTGTAGAAAACTTTGTTAAACTCACCCTATCTGAAAGGAAAGTAGATCGCTAACACAGCGCTTTCTTCAATGAGGTGACGTTTCCACCTTTAGACCAATAGCCGTGCGTGTCAATTGACATCCTAGCACGGCTATTGATCTAGAGGTTGAAACGTCACCTCATTGGAGAAAGCGCTGTGTCATGGGCGGTTGGAGGGGCTGTGTTAGCGATCTACTTTCCTTACAGGTAGAGCAAGTTTATTTTTAGTGATGGTAAATCCTAGCATTTGTTATACACGTGGGTGGAGGATAGAGTAATTATATAATTATTTATAAGTAACAGTCATTGCACGAGGCAGTAATGTGTAAATATATACGGGGACCACTGGAGATGTGTTCCACCGCTTGATGATGTCATATCTGAGGATAAAGTTAAAGGGACGCTCTTAATGTGTTCCCTGTGACTTGTTATACCACCTGCAGAGTATTAAACGAATGGGACATTGCACATTTATCTTTTTGTATTTGAAACAACTGTTTTGCTTATGAAAAAAGCTCAACCCATTGCGCTCAAGACCATGCCTATTTAAATGGGCTGAGCCTGCATGAAGAGCAGACCCCTTATCATATATTTCTATATATTTACAAAAGACTCATTATCATCTCTCTCTCATGCAAAGTATATTTCTCACGTACTTATAATGCTGTTCATATGCCTGCTAGAAATGATCTAAGTTTACTGTTCATTTGTAGAAAAGGTTATTTATGAAAACTGTTCTTGTTAAATTGTACTAAAGATAAGGTCAGCAGACGTCCCTATTTTTTAGGGACATTCCTGAGTTTGGGCAGTGATCTGTGTTTAGGGCTGGAGCACCTTATTGTGTGTTGGGTACAGAAATTATGGTGGAATTCAAATATGAAAGAGGAAGATGAGGGTCTGTGTATAAACACATCAAGCTCCTTTGTAAAAACACACAGTTCATTGCTCTTTGTGTTTTCATTAGCATGTTTTTGTTTTTTTCTAAACGTTCTAGCTTTGATTTTATTCACACTTATGGAAATGAATTTATTTTGGCTTCACGCTATAGATACTGGTTAAAAGGGTTTTGGGATCCCAAAATGTTATCTCCGTTGGTGCTCACAGATGCTGCAGAGCATTTCACAGCAGAGCAGGGGTCTGTGGTGGCTGCACCAGCTGGGAAATAAAGGCAATGACTTCCATTTTACTCAATATGTGCGTAGCTGTCCGCAGGTGGCTCCTTCCGAAAAGTGATATTAAAAGTCAGCAATCGCTGCAACTTGAGCCCTGTGCAGCCGTAAATAGCTGGGGTCTGTCCTGGATAAACAGAGACCTAAAGAGGTCTTTATACCAAGCAGCACAAAGAGGTCTGTTGTAACACAGGCAGTATTCCACTGCGTCTCTGGCATGGGGGCTTGGCTTTTTCTCTCAATCCTTCCATGTGTATCAGGTGAGGAAAGACGGCCGGGCTCCCTAGCACTGCTGTGTAAACCCCTTGTTCTATATTATCTAGGATATTTCTATGTCTATCACAAGCGGATTTAAGGCCATCCTCTGATGAGTGATTGATAAATCAGCTATTTTCTGACACTTTATATCAGTGCTTCTTTCAGATGTTTACTTAGAATTTTGTTTTTTTTAAAAAAACGTCCAAAAAAAAAGTTTTCCTTAATCTCTAGAGAGGTTAATTTAGGAACTCTGGTGATCACTAGTGCCCCAACTTTATATCACACATTTGATCATCTGCAATGATTTTAATCAATTCAGTGTTTGTAAAAAATAAAAACATTTTATAACTTTATTTAGCCACATTTTCACTTGGCAAACAGGTAACAAAAAATAAGGCAGAACAAATTCCAACATGGCTCGTCTTGTGTATATTACTTTGTTCTCTAAAATATTTCTAAAGAATTGTAAGATGTATATATGTCATTAGCTTTATAATGATTCATTTGAAGTCTAAAGCTTCTCAGTGTCCCTGGCCAGGCAGATAATTTGCTGTGATGTCAGTACTGTTGATTACATCTCCGTACCTGGCAAGGGAGAAAACGAAGGAGCATATCTTTCCTCCCTTTGATGTCTCCTTTGAACCAGTTCCTATTATAGTACAGAAGAGAAGTCTGGGTAGGTCAGACAGAGACTTCTATTCTGCACCAGCCTTACAGATCTTTCTTTCCCATCACTTTGTTACAGAATGTGAGCTATGCCCGGATACCAGCCCTTTCTGAAGCCACTCCATACAGATGGCAAGATCTCCTCTTAGATGTTCAAACATTCCCTCAGAACCTCTTGCACTACAGGTCCAGGGATTTTTTTTTTTACCTATGCCATGTTACTAAATACTTGCTCTGTTAAATTATAAAATAAAACATCTTAATATATATTTTGAGGCAGTTCTATACCTGATTCTTAACAAATGCTGTTTCTATTGGTGCCTCTACGGAATGTTGTTTTTCTTTTTGTTTTGTTCCTTAAGATTGTTGAGTTGGGGGACAGAGAACTATGTGCATTTTGGACCTGTTAATTCTAGGAGAAACTGTTTTAATTATAGTACTTAAAGCTACGAGCACTCATAGTATGTTTATCCCACGACCTCTCAGATTAAAGGGACACTGAACCCAAATTTTTTCTTTCGTGATTCAGATAGAGCATGCCATTTTAAACAACTTTCTAATCTACTCCTATTAATATTTTTTCTTTGTTCTCTTGCTTTCTTTATTTGAAAAAGAAGGCATCTAAGCTTTTGTTTTTGGTTCAGGACCATGGAAAGCACTTGTTTATTGGTAGGTGAATTTACCCACCAATCAGCAAGAACAACACAGTGTATTCACCAAAAATGGGCCGGCATCTAAACTTACATTCTTGCATTTCAAATAAAGATACCAAGAGAATGAGAATAATTTGATAATACGAGTAAATTAGAAAGTTGCTTAAAATTGCATGCTCTATCTGAATCACGATAGAAAAAAATTGGGTTTAGTGTCCCTTTAAGCTGGATCTACTTCCTGTAACCAGGGTAGCACTCTCAGAATAAACTTGATACTCTGACACAAGCAGCTACCCTAGAGAAACTGGAGCAAAATCTATAAATCCACTATGGGTTAATGACTATTGCATATGTTATCTATCCATTTATCTATCCAGAATTCCACATTGATTCTAAAGACCTTTCATAAATATTCAAAATAGGGATGAGTTGGGTGCAAAATGTTTTTGATTGACAAGCAGCAACATATAGACACAGAATCCCCTAGATTTACAAGTTTTTACAAGGTAAAGATGGCAAGAATGGAACAGCTTATATTGGCCTCCATTTAAGAATATCCGTGTGAACAAGATTCTGATCGGGAGAACCTGTCCTCTAGCATTTGGTGCCTTCTGGATCAGCATCTTCTTTCGGAAGTTTAATCATGTGTGTAACCCTGCCCCCTGATATCGCTCTGCTCAGCCAATTGCATGCAAGCCAGGCTTGCCAGTCATCCTGGACAAACAAGTCTGGGCTGCCTGATATTCGCAGCATCTGAGGTTGCAGACATGAAACAGCAGTCGTATAAGCATGCCTGTACCAATATGGCCCCTGAAGCTACTGGCAGGGGCGGGAACTACAGGGGTTGCAGAGGTCGCAACTGAGACCGGGCCCCCGAGGGTGGGGGCCCAGCTTCAAAGATTCTTGCACCAGGGCCCTGTGGTTTCTAGTTACGCCTCTGGCTACTGGGGCTCTTTTTGTGCAGTTCTACTAGTTAGAAAGTTTCAGGGTACATACATTGCACCCTGCGCTAACATCATATTGGTGACAACTGGCCAAACCTTTATTTTAAAATGTATTATATATTTTTTGTTTCTGTTTCCTGTGCTGCTGCTGCTGCTGCAAATAAATATATATATTTTAATGTTTTTTGGTCGTTTCACTGTCCATCACAGTGATATCTAATTATCAGCCAGTAAGCATTCAGTCCCTAAGGTTCAATTGTAATGTAGAATTTTTTTTTATGTAAAAATATCTTTAACATGTTAAAAGGCGCACTAAGCACATTGTAATTACAAGATTTTTCTGATCTCTTGCAATGAATTAACATACTAAGTGAGTGTGAACACTTTTGAATACATTAACACATTGTTTGATGCAGTTTGTTTTCAGAGGCCAAACTCCCCTCACCAACCATACTTGTTTCTAGAGTAGAGTCAGCTAGCCATTATCCTTTGTTTTGCTGTTCCTTATCTTATCATATCTGAGGCCAATTAGGGACACATATGGGAAGTCTGCAGTATGCACTTCCAGTTTTTAGAAAAAATAAAAAATATAACAGACTTTTTAGACTTAATTTACATTTAAAGGGGTGGGAGACAAAAAAATGAAAGTATACTGCAATTTTTTTTTCCTACTCATAATTAAACATTTTCTATTACAGTATTTATTGTCCCTTTTAAAGGGATAGGAAAGTCAAAATTAAATTTGCATGATTCATATAGAGCAGGTAATTTTAAGACACTTTTAAATTCACTTCTATTTTCAAATGTGCTTCGTTCTCTTAGTATCCCTTGTTGAAAAAGAATACGCACAAATCCTATAATAGTGAGAGCTAGCTGCTGATTGGTGCTTGCACACATTTGTCTCTCTTGTGATTGGCTAACTAGATGTGTTCAGCTAGCTGCAGTAGTGTAATGCTGTTCCTTCAGCAAAGAATAACAAGTGAATTAAGCAAATTTGATAATGGATGTAAATTGAAAAGTTGTTTAAGGACAGGTGTTACCGAATCTAACCACATACTCTCTCTCTTTAAGAGAAAAGGCTTGGAATAAACATCCTACACACAAACACTCTCTTTAGGCTGGGGGAGATGTGGGCCGCCTGTCCATTGTATGTAATATTTCCATGCACCCATCTAGGAACCTTTTCCGTCTCTTCTCTACCTCTTTGAAATACAACCTTGAAAGCTGAGAACAGCACAATCTGTTTTTTATTCTCAGTTTTAAAAGTTTTTTGGTTTTCAGCTGTAATAGGATTTCCTTAGAAGTGTTGGTGGCTGAGGTGGGAATAAGGCGCTCCCAATATGTGCAACCAAGTGAAACAGTAATGTTTTCAGCTGTCTCTAAAATGTTTGTTGTTATTCCTGACAGGGTGACGTGGGCGCAATTGGACCCATTGGCTTTATGGGACCCAGGGGTATGAAGGTGAGTTTGTGTTCACAGTATGTCATTTGTGGTTTGATCTTTTTCCCTGCATAAACCTAGAATAAATGCACCAAGGTTTTAAACTCTTTTTGTGCAGATGCCCACCCTATATGCGTATGTGTTCAGCTGAGATAATTACTTAAGTTTGTTTAGGCTGCACTCATTTATAAAGTGTTGGGTATAGTTGGGCCTTTACTTTGCATGGCTGAAATAATTCATGTTTATATTTAGTAGCCCTTGTTGTGTTTGCTTATACACAGTTATTCAATAACATATGGATCCACAAGAGTGTAACATTAGGTTTGCATCATGTAATAGCACCAACTGTGCTGTCTGTATTCTCCTCCTTAATACACCAGTGATTTCCAGCACATCACCAAACACTGTTTTCATGTGCAAACATGTAGATAGGGTCAGTGCATATTCCCCACAGACTCTTCCAAAATAAAGCATTTCCACCAGCACAATTAAAATTAATTTTCTTTAGCTTAATTGGAACATATGGATCTAAGGCCAAAAATGTCCTTATGCGCCCTTAGTCATGCCATGATTAAGGGTGCATAACCTGAATTGTGGCCATTTTTGTCCTAAGATCCATATGTTCCAATAAAGATACAGAAAATTCAATGTGCTGGTGGAATTGCTTTATTTTGTATTCTCCTCCTGCCTCAGTTTTGATATGGAAGGATCCTATAAATATTACAAGAAATTGTATAGTGAACCCAGCACACCTCAAGTCTAATGTTCATTTAAAGGGGTATAAAGGTGCACATGAAACATAAACCCAAATAACAGGCTTCCTTATTGTTTGTAAATCTGGTTTGTTTATTAGAAAATGGTGCATCTGTAATTTGTATTGATGTCCAACACTCTCCATAGTACAGGTTGTCAGACACAGCAGCACAGAAATAGCTATCTGGATTTATAAAGCAGGAGTCTTTTTATTTTTCAGGGGCTGCCAGGGAACCCTGGAGAATCTGGACTGAAAGGTGATAAGGTGACCAGAATACTCCCTTACTGCATTGTGTTTGCATGCAAAGCTGTGCTAAGCCTACCTCTGCCCTGTGTCCCTGACAGTGCAGGAAGGAGTTGCCCTTGTAGGACACTCAGTTTATCCCATTGGATGAGCAATGCTCACTGCCCTAGAAATATGTGTGAGATTTTACATTTGTCAAGGCAGCTCACATCAAGTATTGCCTAGTCCAGTGAAGGTGAACCTTGGCACTCCAGGTGTTTCAGAACTACATTTCCCATGAGGCTCAGCTTTGACCGCAGAGTGCCTAAGCATCATGGAAAATGTAGTTCTGAAACATCTGGAGTAAGGTTCCCCATCACTGGCCTAGTCTCTTGCAAGCATTGGTATATTGCTAGTAACCTGCATTCCAGTAAATAAGACACCACCATCACCCCCCTTATTCGTCAGAATTCCTGTGTGTTAACCCTGCATGGTGACGTTGGGCTTCTTTTTTTCAAACCTGCTCCAATCCATTAGAAGATCCGCTATATAAATGATTAACACTGTTTGAATTAGTAAATACTGTAGCTGGAACACAGACCGTCATGTTAGATTGTCACAGACCGTCATGTTTGCAAAAGATACACAGTTAACAAGGTTCTTGCGGCATTTATGTTTTTGTGCACGGACCAAAACGTTGACCAGAAAAAAGAAAATAAAGAAACAATACGTTTGGAAAATTAAAAAAGCCCTGAGAGTGCCTCTTCATTCCATAATTTTTGTTGTAAGTTACTTAGAGAGCACCCTGGCAACATAATTAACAGCGAGTGCTTGGATCAACTCATGTGATGTATGTGTGTGTGTGTATACAGTATATATATATGTGATAGCAAAGAGCACCCTGGGTTGCAAATGAAGAGAGTCAGATGAGTCTTGGGAATGGAGAAGCAAGGTGGCATAATAAGAACGCAACAAAGGACTGCATTGTGACAGAGTATATTCTGGTAGACAATTTTTAACTAAACAGTTATATCAAATATATTTGCTCAGTATCCGAAATGTATTTTATATACAGAGTGTACTGGGCAGGACCTGTAAATGAGTTATCTAAGATTACTTGTGAAACACAACAGACAGCAGTTGGTGGAGTTCCTCACGTGTAGAAGACACTGTATGGTTAGGAGTAAAGCCAGAGGCAACAGACGTTGCTGGTGTGGATGAGGGTCACCATGCTGATGACATAAAAGATGCTCTTGTGGATTGCGCTGGCTTTATCTGGGGCCATCTATGGCTTTTTTTCCCCTTTCAAAAGCCCTGGAGAACTTTGTGGTGGTGTGGGTTTTTATTGGCTCTTCTGATCTTTTTCCTGCATGGAACTACTGAGCATAGAATCACCTCTCTCTTTTAATATCACCTATCTGTATTTAATGTGTTGTAAACCACTAACTGGTGCACATACCCCTGCAGGCCCATGGCAGTGAGCACAAAAAATGAAAACGAAGCTGTCCTCCTTGTACTGACTCTGTGCTGCATGTAGGTGTATATGTAAATATGTAAACTTTTACTGACATAAAATTAATGGCTACACATATACAGGCCCACTGTCTAACAGAATATCTGTGCAGAAACACTGTATGGCAGCCTTAACTAATACAACTGTTTTATATATATATATATATATATATATATATATATATATATATATATATATATATATATATATATATATATATATATATAGGATAGAAGGCACACTGACACTGTACTCCCAATAATCAGTCACATGTATTGATCGAACAAACAATAGTGAGTGACTTCTGTGATGCTTTTATATGTCCTCATGAGGAGCACCCAGACAGCTGATATATTGTGGAGTGAGTGCTAAACTAGATTGACTATATATATATATATATATATATATATATATATATATATATATATATATATACATACACACAAAAAGTCCCAGGGGCTCTGCACACACTTATAATCCAATAATGCTGCCCGGGGTGCATTCAAAGTATGCACATGTAGCGAGAAAAAGGAAGCTCTCGCCGGGTCTTTAGTTAGCAGTATTTATTAATACAAATTCGGGTGACGTTTCGGGGTGATTAGCCCCATCCTCAGACCTTACCAAAACAATATCAGTGACTCCAATAGCAACCATGGCAACCAACTGACCTGCGCAGTGGTGCAGGTAGGACGCTGTGGTCACTTCAGGTTTCTCGCTGGTGTTGGTGGAGGGTAAGTAAGTTTGTCTATTTATTGGAGTCACCGATATTGTTTTGGTAAGGTCTGAGGACGGGGCTAATCACCCCGAAACGTCACCTGAATTTGTATTAATAAATACTGCTAACTTAAGATCCGGCAAGTGCGTCCTTTTTCTCCCTACATATATATATATATATATATATATATATACACACATACACACACACAACTTCAGCACAGAAATACAAGCTGTGTGAAAGATGCACAATGTGTTTTCAAGATTTGTTTGCTAATGGATTGGAATACCTCTGTCAATTTATCCCTAGGCAAGGTAAGGGAATTATCCTGATATAATAGAACCTATTGTGTTTAAACATTTTATTTTTAGTTGAACGTTGCCATTTTTTGTTACATATACAGAGAAACCTCTAAAACAGAGAGGCGACCAGTTTGTCGATAGCATTATACCAGAGAGCTGTGCTTTTACAAAAAACTGAATTTAAGTTTTCTGTTGTTTCATATACTTCAGTAGATGCGTATTAATTTATATTTTGTGTATGAGAAACACTATGAAATTTCTAATTATACAGTGCAATATGTTTATTTTTAGTGTTGTTTCCTCCTACTAACATGTGCTGTTCTTGTAACAGTGCTCCCAATGGGATGATTAACTGAAATCATATGAGGGGCAGTCCATGGTAACTCTTTCCATCTGATGTGCTTTTCTGACTGCCGTAGGTTTAGAGATAATTACAGGTCTTCTAGAATTCCATATGACGGTTATTGCTTTTGGATCTTCTTGGCGGTTTCCTATATCAGACGCTTTGGCCCTTTTTTGCTCTTATCGTGTCTGTCTTGAACTGGTAGCAGAAGCATAGGCAATGTTTGTTGAACCATTTTAAAGGTTTTGCAATTTTGGTAGTTGTCAAAAAAAAAAAAAAAAAGGAGACAAATTTTAATAATTAATGCTTTCTCTTAACTATGAATAATGTCTTTGGTGTGCATGTTTAATTGAATGCAAATGTCAAACAGAATTAAACAAAAATGTACCATAGAGAATAGGAACGTTTAATTAAATTACATGTTCATCTGATGAACAGATAGTTGCTGAGACATCCATTATTTGTCTTTTGATTTAATAGAAAGTGGTTAACAGGATGTATGAGGTGCATCATAAGGTGATTTGTTGTCCCTAAAGGTGTCAATGAGTTCTCTGTCACTTTTTTTATATAGATGCATATTTATAGTTATTTATTTTTATCATATTCTTTGATATTTTATTCTCAACCGATATATATGTTGTTTTGTGCCCCTTGGAAGTAAGTAGAAAGTTTTATAAGTGTTTTTGGACTCTGTACTCGTATATCTATCCTTTCCTTCTGTGCTGGCACAAATGCTCAAAATATATTTCATTATAAAGCTAAAGCTCTATTAGAATGAACCCTTACCTAAAAAAGTTGGTCATTTCATCTGGTATTTATAGGTCAGAATGATACTTGAACAAATCCAACTGACCAAAAGAAGCGAGGCGCTGACTGCGCTATTCTGATTTTATTAGTAGCTTTCAGATAACACTAAAGGACATGTATAGGTGAACATATTTTGTCAATCTTAACAAATCTACTTAAATGACACAGAAAGCTAGAATTCAAAATATAGTAAAAATGCTTTCAGAAACTAAGGAAAAGCTCACAAAACTACCTTATTTTGATTAAAAAAAAATCAAAAGGGGCACTCATAGTAGAACCCAAAAAATGTCACTCCTATAGTTTTGGTCAAATTGACAAACAAATGTGTCTTGATAGTTAACAACTTAAATGACAACTGACTAATTGTATTAAGAGAATGATGTTCCAACACCCACAGGACCAAGTACCAATGCTATGCAGAAATTGATGCTTGAAAAGAGAAAATTCGATGTGAGGAGTTTACTGTTATCAAAGAAAAAAACTGAAAGAACTGGAATCAGAGCTAAAGGCTAAACCTATATATAAGCTTATATATCTTTCAGAAAGAAAAGTAAAACTGTAAAAGATATAGGAAAGTTAAATGTGGATTTCTCTATTCATAATAATAATAATTCTATTCACATAATAGGATAGAAATTGTCTTGTGGAAAAAAAGTTTATCAGCTGTCAGACACAGGTTTTTTAGAAGATCGGGGGGCTTGAGAAATAATGAGATCTTTAATGCCACAAAAAAATATTCCAATAATCCATGTATATGTTAGATAGCAGTGTGCTGAATAGACCATCATTTTATGTTACTTCCGAGTTATGTTACTCCTTAGCCAATCAGATAGACTTCTGAGGTAAAACACTATGATGTGGACTGTAGAACATTTAGGAGAAAAAACCATTACACCAGTAAAGAGATTTTGTAATTATTTAGTGATTTATTGAATTTGAGCAAGACAATGTCACCATGCTATTCTTCACAGAAGAGTTCATGAGCCATGGCATTTGGGATTCATTTCCACTCCACCAGGAGGCAGGCAAAGGTTACCCAACATTTCAAGAGCCTTGATCCCTCCCACCTCCTGATTTCCCTTAGTCTTCATTTTTGCTTCCACAGGAACACAGGTGAAGAGTGCATTGCTGATACTTCTGTATTGAAAGGGGTTTTCAAAATGCTGTAAGGCCTGCTATCTCCCTCAAAGAACTGGAAATAGGGCAGAGGGGTGTATAGGAGTAGTACCATGGCCAGTGAATGTAATTCTTCTGCTAGAATTTTTCACTAGCCTGCTACAGGGGTCGCTGGGACTGTTCCTTCAGCCACCTCCTGTTTGCTGTGTCAGGGTACACCCTTGACTAGATCTTGAGTTTGTTTTACCTAACTAGGATGGGGCACTAGATGTGAGGCAAGACCAGTAGTCTGAGTGCGTATAAGTTAAGCACTTTTTACATTCTCAAAGCCCACAGGCTTCTTAGCAGGTACTTTTCAGGGTACTGCATAGCCAGGGGACTTTTATTTTGATAGGCACACACTGCTGACAACTTATGTGAGTGCCCATATTGTGGAGCATGAAAGACATGCGCAACGTAGGCTATTTGTGTTATAGGCAGTGGAAACATACAGTAGAGGAGCACTTCTTAAACACCACTTTTATTTAAAACTGCTCCGGTCAGCACAAAGTTTTGTATTGCATCTATTTTACAAAGTTTTTATTGAGTGTGGGTATACCTTTATTTTATTGTGACTGGCTTATAGTGTACAAAGTGCTACGGTGGAACACTTTTCCTGTTAGGAGCACTATGAACTCGCACTTGGTCTTGTGCTCTTGATACGGAGGGGTTAAATTGGTTTTGCATGCATCACGTTGCGCTCCCGTCCTCTCATCATTCTCCTCAGAACAGCTGCGGCCATCTTTAAGTGCCCTCCCCTGCATGTTTGCTCTGGCATGGTCTCCAGAGAGGAGGTAAAGTACTACGTATCAGGAGCCTTGTTAAAGATATTTGACTCTTTGCTTGCAATTGGTTTTTAATTTGTGACTATTGTTATAGCGTTCTCGTAATGCTCCCACATTATTTTGCTGAGAGTTTTGTTCAATTGTATTCATATCTCTTTGTGCCTGTGTATCTCTGCCAAGCTTTATTTGTACTATATTGTGCTAATTTTGTCGGTCTCCTTATTCTTTAATATGGAGCAGCTCAGAACTGTCCCCACTTCTAATGTACAATCTGTTCCTTCTGAGGAGAGACCTGTAGATGTGGCATCTCAGCCTAAGTGCATATCCTCCAGCGCAATTATGCAATGGATGCGTGAATAGTATTGCAAACTCAACCTGTATTGCATCCCCCTCTCAAGGGATGAGGAAGCATAGATTTTTCTCCTGATTTCAAATTCTACCTACATTTTCAAATTAAGGAGTTGTTAGAAGCAATGCCGCCTTCAGGTAGGCACACATGTTTTGTACCAGGGAGTAAGGTATCTGCAGCAGCTGGTCTTTCAGCTGTTGCAGATTCTGGGAGTTAACAATTGGGAGGCGGATTTTCTCAGACTTGTCATTAGGGGGAATAGTCTCTCCAAGCTGTCTTCAATCAAATTGTGGTACGTTGGGGGAGACCAAAAATTGACATGATGACATCCCACGTAAATCACAAACCCCTGAGATTTTGTTCCAGATCAAGGGATCCTCAAGTGAATCTCATAGATGTGTTGGCAGTTCCTTGTTCTTATCATGTGATGTACATGTATACTCTTGTCAGTAATAGCTTGGATCAAACAGGAGAGTTCTCCAGTAATTCTCATTGCCCCAGCTGAGCGGCACAGGACCTGGTATGTGGATGTAGTCCAGATGTCCTCTTCTCCTCTGTGGCCGCTTTCATTGCAAAGAGACCTTCTTTCTCAGGGTCCTTTCGTTCAACCAGATTTAAAGTCAATATATTGGATATTGAACGTTTAGTTCTTCTTCAACGTGGTTTTTCAGAATCAGTCGTTAACACTCTCATTCAAACTAGGAAGCCAGATACCAAAAGGATTTAACACAAGGCTTGGAAAGTGTTTCTCTCATAGTGTGAATCTCAGGGTTTCCGGTGTGATTCTTTACAAATTCCAAGGATTTTAGAATTTTGTCAGGATGGTTTAGATAAGGATTTATCATCCAGTTCTTTGAAAGTTTGAATTTCAGCTCTTTCCATGTCGTGTCATAAAAAACTTGCTAGATTATTGGACATTCAAACCTTTGTTCAAGCTCTGGTTACAATTTGCCTAGTGATAAGAGCAGCAACTCCTCCTTGGAATCTCAATCTAATTTTGAGCTCCCTGCAAGTTCATCCTTTTGATCCTATGCATAATGGGTACATATGACTTTTGTCCTAGATAACTTTATTTCTTTTGACCATCTCATCAACTATAAGGGTTTCTGAACTTTCTGCTTTGTCTTGTGAGACTCCTAATTCAGTGTTCCATCAGGACAAAGCAGTGTTAAGGACTCACTATGATTTTTTTGCCAAAGGATGTTTCCTCTCAAAACATTAATCATTAGATTCTGGTTCCTTCATTGTCTACTTCTCAGAGAAATGCTAAAGAATGACTGCTACATAATGTGGATGGGGGGGTTAGGGCTCTGAAGTTTTATCTTCAAGCTACCAAAGAATTTAGACAGTCTTCTTACTTGTTTATTAATTATTCAGGTCTGCTTAAGGGTAAGAAACTTCTGCAGTTACCTTGGCTTCTTGGTTAAAGCAACTGATTCACCTCGTATCATGGTGCATTCTACTAGATCAGTTTTCACTTCTTGGGCACTCAAAAATGAGGCGTCCATTGAAGATTTGCAAACTACTTGGTCTTCTCTCCATACTTTCACAAAGTTTTATCATTTTGATGTTTGTGCCTCTTCAGAGGCTTCTTTTGGGGAAGGAAGATTCTTCAGGATGCAGTGTCTAGTGATGTGCCTGCTTATCTTTTTTTTGTCCCACACTCTTCTCACAGCTTGAGTATTTGATCAAAAATGACATAGCTCATAGACTCTCACCACCTAATGAAATAAATCACAATTTATGCTTACCTTTAAAAATGTATTTTTTTAATGGTGGTGAGAGTCCACAAGACCCACCATTTTTTTTGTCTAATCAACGGTTCTGACATGCACATCATTACTCTGCTTTGTTCTTCCTGTTCTTCTGGGGTTTTTTTCTTTCCTTTTTTGACTAGTCGACAGACTACAGGGAATCAGGAGGTGGGAGCGATTAAAACTCTTGATATGTTGGGTAATCTTTGCCTGCCTCCTGGTGGAGTGGAGTTTAATCCCAAATGTCAGCTTGAGAGGTACTCGACAAGGATGTATAATATCTGCTCTTTTATTTAATTTGGCCATTGAACCTCTTGCAATATTTCTTAGGCATGAATTACAAGGAATACTTTTAGGGGATAAGAGAATCAAAAATTAGTATCTTTATGTGTGATGTTGATGAACTCACCATGCCCTCTAGCAAGAAATAATATTGCCTTGAAAAGGTTAACTCTAGGAAACTGTTTAGTTGTTTCATATCATTTAGGCACTTAAGCACATAAATAGAGTTGCACTAAATGTAAAACACTAAGAGGAGGAAAATTATATTATAAGAGTCTCAAGACAAAGTCTGACCCATGTGATTACCTAAAATAGAGAACCCTTAGGGGCTGAATTATCAAGCTCAGAATGGAGCTTGAAGCCCCTGGTTACTTCAGGCTCGCAAGAAACAGCAGTTATAAAGCAGCGACCTTAAGACCATTGCTCCATAACTGGTCCGCTGCCTCTGAGGCTGTGGTCTGTAATGCGCCCCATTCCTATACAATCAGGCTGATTGACACCTCCTGCTATCGGCCGATTGGCTGCGAATCTGCAGAGGGCGGCATTGCACAAGTAGTTCTGGTGAACTGCTTGTGCAATGTTAAATGCCGACAGCGTATCATGTTGGACAGACATTGATAAATTGGCCCCTTATAGTGCTGTACCCCAGTTAATCATCCACATACCCAAATTCACCACAGGCAACCTTGAGGGAAGTTGCCGAATGTCCAGAACCCTACAGCAACTATGTAGTGGTATAAGCCCACACTGTCAACATTGATAAAAACTAACTAAAGCTGAGAGGAAAAAATGGGCTATACAGTAAATGTGAAGGGAAAGAATCCAATAGTGTTTTTTTTAACCCACTCCGAGAAGATACAAGACAATATATCTACAAGAAATGAATATGCAATCAAGAGAGTTCATATATATTTACTTTTATCCCTGAGGCAGCTGAGACAGAATGTGTAGCATATGTTGTGCAGTTGGGTCACAGTAATGTTTTCTCATCTGCACAAAACCAAAACAAAATAAACATTAAAAACAATAAATAAACAATAAACAGACTTTAGTTTGGTAGAACCAGAACAAAATGTGCTTGAAATGGTAAATCTTTATATAGGAAAGCGAATAAGCCCTGTGCCATTCCTATCTATTCCCACAATGTGATATATCCACCATTTTAACATATAGCATCATTATCCTAGAGTTAAACACATAGTGACCGAAAAGAATTTGTTTAAAAACAAGTGCACAAATAAAATAGGTTATTTTATTTTTACATCAGTTATGGCCCTTTCAGTTTCTTACATCATGTTTATAAGCATTCAAACTATTCCCCTCAAAATAAGTAATTTAATTACAGTATGCTTTATTTATGAGATAACCATAACAATGAAAAAAGTAGGGCGAAAGAAAACCACATTGGGCTCCATTTATGAAGCAGCGAATGCTATCTCGGAGGCCCATTGTTTTCAGGCTCGGCTGAAACGGAAGTTAAAGGGACACTGAACCTAAATTTTTTCTTTTGTGATTCAGATATAACATGTAATTTTAAGCAACTTTCTAATTTACTCCTATTATCATTTTTTCTTCTTCGTTCTCTTGCTATCTTTATTTGAAAAAGAAGGCATCTAAGCTGTTTTTTGGTTCATTACTCGGGACAGCACTTTTTTTATTGGTGGATGAATTTATCCACCAATCAGCAAGAACAACCCAGGTTGTTCACCAAAAATGGGCCGGCATCTAAACTTACATTCTTACATTTCAAATAAAGATACCAAGAAAATGAAGAAAATTTGATAATAGGAGTAAATTAGAAAGTTGCTTAAAATTTCTATCTGAATCACGAAAGAAAAAAATGTGGGTTTAGTGTCCCTTTATGAAGCAGCGGCCTTAAGACCATAAGCTCCTTAACCTGTCCGCCATCTTATAGGTGGTGGATTGAAATCATCCTGATCCGATATGGATGATTGACAGCCCCTGCTCATATCATACTGTGTCCAGTTTACATTGTCAATTTATGCCTTTTTATCTTCTGTGTATGTAATTATGTTTTATGCATCATAATACTCTATATATTTTCCAAAATGTGATCCTGAACTCTTGTGTTTATACTGTTTGTGTGTATCATGTTTGTGATAAGCCTGTTTTATGCATTTATAATCCTGTTTGTTTCTTCTAACAAGTTGCTACCCCAGCTTGTGACCCTCCCATAACTGTCTGTGTTTATGATACACATTTTAACTTTCTTTGGTGATGTGTACTCAGGGCGTTCAGGGATTTCCAGGGTTACCAGGAGATGTTGGATTTCAAGGAGATAAGGTACGAAGTCACTGTACTGTATATGTTAAATCATCAGCAAAAAAGTTTTATGTCTCTTTAACCTTTTAAGATTGAAATTTTACAAAGGTAAAGCTGCTCGTGCAATGCTGCACGAGCTGCTCATGCAATGCTGAATACGGCGAGCGTATTGCTCGCCGTATTCAGCGAGGTCTGGCGGACCTGATCTGCACTGTCGGATCAGGTCCGCCAGACTTTCATAAATAGGGGCCAAATATGTTTATAAGTCTGTAAAAAATGCTCGGTTAATATATACATTTATTGTATCTTTTTTTTTATTTTTTATTAAAGGTATTAATTTACCTACTTTTAAGTTGCTGGCTCAATAGAGGAATCTTTCAACACTCCTATATTGTTACTGTTCCTAACTATAGTATGAGTGGCGCAGCTTTCGGATTGGCTGTATAGCCGGCATTGTCATAGAATAAAAAAATGTATTTTGCATTGGATGTACAGCAGGATAAAAAGGTCACTTTTATCTTTAAAAAATATTTATTTTCATGTATGAAGTACCTGTTATTGGGATAGAAACTGGGAAGTCGTACAAAACTGACACATGCAAAAGCCCATTCACACCTCTAAAAGGGAAATGAAACCCAAAATGTTTCTTTAATGATTCAGAAAGTAAATGCAATTGTAAACAACTTTCCAATTTGCTTCTTTTATCAAATTTGTTTTGTTCCCTTGGTATCCTTTGTTGAAAAGCATACCTATGTAGGAGCTGCTGATTGGTGGCTGCACATATATGCCTCATGTTATCGGCTCTCCCATGTGAATTGCTGTTTCTACAACAAAGGATAACAAGATAATGAAGAAAATTAGATAATAGGAATACATTGGAAAGTTGTTTAAAATTGAATGCTCCATCTGAATAATGAAAAGAAAATTTGGAATTTCATGTCCCTTTAAGTTCTTTTGAATTAACCCCTTTTTCACTGTGGAAGGGAAATGCACATTTACACGTGTGACATTGATCTATTATAATCCAATTTAATTCTCACCACTGCTAAACCATTTGATTGCCATTTGTATCTTGGCATGATGGACATACTGGGCATGATTGCTTAATTGCTATATTGTCATTTTTAATGATTTAAGTATTGACTTAGAATCAAGCAATAACAGAGATTACACCCCATTTGTAGATGTTGGGGTACTGGTCACACTTTTCCTGTAGATCCCCTTAGCTGTACAAGTTAACATATACTCATTACATATATAAATGAACCTTTACATTCGTAAATGTCCAAATGCCATTTTTGGGCTTTATCAAGTTCCTTGAGGTGTCAAATTTGAAAGTCAAAACTGAAGAGGTGTTGAAAAAATGGATTGTGACTGCTGAGATCTTTTTGGCCCCGTCGTAAATATAGGGCTTTTATTGAGGAGCCAAAAACCCAATTGCGGTTGTGTTAAATATCCAAAAATGTGCTATTGGGATTGTGTAAATTTGAAAAGTAGCCTTTTCAGACAGAAAAAGAGCTGATAGATAGTGATCAACCTCAATGTGTTTTTACGTTGATACTAAACCCAATTTCTTTCATGTAATTAGCAAGAGTCCATGAGCCAGTGACGTATGGGATATACATTCCTACCAGGAGGGGCAAAGTTTCCCAAACCTCAAAATGCCTATAAATACACCCCTCACCACACCCACAAATCAGTTTTACAAACTTTGCCTCCTATGGAGGTGGTGAAGTAAGTTTGTGCTAGATTCTACGTTGAAATGCGCTCCGCAACAGGTTGGAGCCCGGTTTTCCTCTCAGCGTGCAGTGAATGTCAGAGGGATGTGAGGAGAGTATTGCCTATTTGAATTCAATGATCTCCTTCTACGGGGTCTATTTCATAGGTTCTCTGTTATCGGTCGTAGAGATTCATCTCTTACCTCCCTTTTCAGATCGACGATATACTCTTATATATACCATTACCTCTGCTGATTTTCGTTTCAGTACTGGTTTGGCTTTCTACAACATGTAGATGAGTGTCCTGGGGTAAGTAAGTCTTATTTTCTGTGACACTCTAAGCTATGGTTGGGCACTTTTTTATAAAGTTCTAAATATATGTATTCAAACATTTATTTGCCTTGACTCAGGATGTTCAAATTTCTTTATTTCAGACAGTCAGTTTCATATTTGGGATAATGCATATGAATAAATCAATTTTTTTCTTACCTTAAAATTTGACTTTTTCCCTGTGGGCTGTTAGGCTCGCGGGGGCTGAAAATGCTTCATTTTATTGCGTCATTCTTGGCGCTGACTTTTTTGGCGCAAATTTTTTTTTTCAGTTTCCGGCGTCATACGTGTCGCCGGAAGTTGCGTCATTTTTTGACGTTCTTTTGCGCCAAAAGTGTCGGCGTTCCGGATGTGGCGTCATTTTTGGCGCCAAATAATGTGGGCGTCATTTTTGGTGCTTAAAAAATATGGGCGTCACTATTGTCTCCACATTATTTAAGTCTCATTATTTATTGCTTCTGGTTGCTAGAAGCTTGTTCACTGGCATTTTTTCCCATTCCTTAAACTGTCATTTAAGGAATTTGATCAATTTTGCTTTATATGTTGTTTTTTCTATTACATATTGCAAGATGTCCCACGTTGAAACTGAGTCAGAAGATACTTCTGGAAAATCGCTGCCTGGTGCTGGAGCTACCAAAGCTAAGTGTATCTGCTGTAAACTTATGGTATCTGTTCCTCCAGCTGTTGTTTGTACTGTTTGTCATGACAAACTTGTTAATGCAGATAATATTTCCTTTAGTACTGTCACATTACCTGTTGCTGTTCCGTCAACATTTAATACTCAGAGTGTTCCTGATAACATAAGAGATTTTGTTTCTAAATCCATTAAGAAGGCTATGTCTGTTATTCCTCCTTCTAGTAAACGTAAAAAGTCTTTTAAAACTTCTCATTTTTCAGATGAATTTTTAAATGAACATCATCATTCTGATAATGGTTCTTCTGGTTCAGAGGATTCTGTCTCAGAGGTTGATGCTGATAAATCTTCATATTTATTTAAAATGGAATTTATTCGTTCTTTACTTAAAGAAGTCCTAATTGCATTAGAAATTGAGGATTCTGGTCCTCTTGATACTAAATCTAAACGTTTAGATAAGGTTTTTAAATCTCCTGTAGTTATTCCAGAAGTTTTTCCTGTCCCTAGTGCTATTTCTGAAGTAATTTCCAGGGAATGGAATAATTTGGGTAATTCATTTACTCCTTCTAAACGTTTTAAGCAATTATATCCTGTGCCATCTGACAGATTAGAGTTTTGGGACAAAATCCCTAAGGTTGATGGGGCTGTCTCTACTCTTGCTAAGCGTACTACTATTCCTACGGCAGATGGTACTTCCTTTAAGGATCCTTTAGATAGGAAAATTGAATCCTTTCTAAGAAAAGCTTACTTGTGTTCAGGTAATCTTCTTAGACCTGCTATATCTTTAGCGGATGTTGCTGCAGCTTCAACTTTTTGGTTAGAAGCTTTAGCGCAACAAGTAACAGATCATAATTCTCATATCATTATTATTCTTCTTCAACATGCTAATAATTTTATTTGTGATGCCATCTTTGATATCACTAGAGTTGATGTCAGGTATATGTCTCTAGCTATTTTAGCTAGAAGAGCTTTATGGCTTAAAACTTGGAATGCTGATATGTCTTCTAAGTCTACTCTGCTTTCCCTTTCTTTCCAGGGTAATAAATTGTTTGGTTCTCAGTTGGATTCTATTATCTCAACTGTTACTGGAGGGAAAGGAACTTTTTTACCACAGGGTAAAAAATCTCAAGGTAAATTTAGGTCTAATAATCGTTTTCGTTCCTTTCGTCACAACAAGGAACAAAAACCTGATCCTTCATCCTCAGGAGCGGTATCAGTTTGGAAACCATCTCCAGTCTGGAATAAATCCAAGCCTTTTAGAAAATCAAAGCCAGCTCCTAAGTCCACATGAAGGTGCGGCCCTCATTCCAGCTCAGCTGGTAGGGGGCAGATTACGTTTTTTCAAAGAAATTTGGATCAATTCCGTTCACAATCTTTGGATTCAGAACATTGTTTCAGAAGGGTACAGAATTGGCTTCAAGATAAGGCCTCCTGCAAAGAGATTTTTTCTTTCCCGTGTCCCAGTAAACCCAGCGAAGGCTCAAGCATTTCTGAAATGTGTTTCAGATCTAGAGTTGGCTGGAGTAATTATGCCAGTTCCAGTTCTGGAACAGGGACTGGGGTTTTATTCAAATCTCTTCATTGTACCAAAGAAGGAGAATTCCTTCAGACCAGTTCTGGATCTAAAAATATTGAATCGTTATGTAAGGATACCAACATTCAAAATGGTAACTGTAAGGACTATCCTGCCTTTTGTTCAGCAAGGGCATTATATGTCTACAATAGATTTACAGGATGCATATCTGCATATTCCGATTCATCCAGATCACTATCAGTTTCTGAGATTCTCTTTCCTAGACAAGCATTACCAGTTTGTGGCTCTGCCGTTTGGCCTAGCTACAGCTCCAAGAATTTTTACGAAGGTTCTCGGTGCCCTTCTGTCTGTAATCAGAGAACAGGGTATTGTGGTATTTCCTTATTTGGACAATATCTTGGTACTTGCTCAGTCTTCACATTTAGCAGAATCTCATACAAATCGACTTGTGTTGTTTCTTCAACATCATGGTTGGAGGATCAATTTACCAAAAAGTCCATTGATTCCTCAGACACAGGTAACCTTTTTAGGTTTCCAGATAGATTCAGTGTCCATGACTCTATCTTTGACAGACAAGAGACGTCTAAAATTGATATCAGCTTGTCGAAACCTTCAGTCACAATCATTCCCTTCGGTAGCCTTGTGCATGGAAATTCTAGGTCTTATGACTGCTGCATCGGACGCGATCCCCTTTGATCGTTTTCACATGCGGCCTCTTCAGCTCTGTATGCTGAACCAGTGGTGCAGGGATTACACAAAGATATCTCAATTAATATCTTTAAAACCGATTGTACGACACTCTCTGACGTGGTGGACAGATCACCATCGTTTAGTTCAGGGGGCTTCTTTTGTTCTTCCGACCTGGACTGTAATTTCAACAGATGCAAGTCTTACAGGTTGGGGAGCTGTGTGGGGGTCTCTGACAGCACAAGGGGTTTGGGAATCTCAGGAGGTGAGATTACCGATCAATATTTTGGAACTCCGTGCAATTTTCAGAGCTCTTCAGTCTTGGCCTCTTCTAAAGAGAGAATCTTTCATTTGTTTTCAGACAGACAATGTCACAACTGTGGCATACATCAATCATCAAGGAGGGACTCACAGTCCTCTGGCTATGAAAGAAGTATCTCGAATTCTGGTATGGGCGGAATCCAGCTCCTGTCTAGTTTCTGCGGTTCATATCCCAGGTATAGACAATTGGGAAGCGGATTATCTCAGTCGCCAAACGTTTCATCCGGGCGAATGGTCTCTTCACCCAGAGGTATTTCTTCAGATTGTTCAAATGTGGGGTCTTCCAGAAATAGATCTGATGGCTTCTCATCTAAACAAGAAACTTCCCAGGTATCTGTCCAGATCCAGGGATCCTCAAGCGGAAGCAGTGGATGCGTTGTCACTTCCTTGGAAGTATCATCCTGCCTATATCTTTCCGCCTCTAGTTCTTCTTCCAAGAGTAATCTCCAAGATTCTGAAGGAATGCTCGTTTGTTCTGCTGGTGGCTCCAGCATGGCCTCACAGGTTTTGGTATGCGGATCTTGTCCGGATGGCCTCTTGCCAACCGTGGACTCTTCCGTTAAGACCAGACCTTCTGTCACAAGGTCCTTTTTTCCATCAGGATCTCAAATCCTTAAATTTAAAGGTATGGAGATTGAACGCTTGATTCTTAGTCAAAGAGGTTTCTCTGACTCTGTGATTAATACTATGTTACAGGCTCGTAAATCCGTATCTATGGAGATATATTATAGAGTCTGGAAGACTTATATTTCTTGGTGTCTTTCTCATCATTTTTCCTGGCATTCTTTTAGAATTCCGAGAATTTTACAGTTTCTTCAGGATGGTTTGGATAAAGGTTTGTCTGCAAGTTCCTTGAAAGGACAAATCTCTGCTCTTTCTGTTCTTTTTCACAGAAAGATTGCTAATCTTCCTGATATTCATTGTTTTGTACAAGCTTTGGTTCGTATAAAACCTGTCATTAAGTCAATTTCTCCTCCTTGGAGTTTGAATTTGGTTCTGGGGGCTCTTCAAGCTCCTCCGTTTGAACCTATGCATTCTTTGGACATTAAATTACTTTCTTGGAAAGTTTTGTTCCTTTTGGCGATCTCTTCTGCCAGAAGAGTTTCTGAATTATCTGCTCTTTCTTGTGAGTCTCCTTTTCTGATTTTTCATCAGGATAAGGCGGTGTTGCGAACTTCTTTTAAATTTTTACCTAAGGTTGTGAATTCTAACAACATTAGTAGAGAAATTGTGGTTCCTTCATTATGTCCTAATCCTAAGAATTCTAAGGAGAAATCATTGCATTCTTTGGATGTAGTTAGAGCTTTGAAATATTATGTTGAAGCTACTAAGAATTTCCGAAAGACTTCTAGTCTATTTGTTATCTTTTCCGGTTCTAGGAAAGGTCAGAAGGCTTCTGCCATTTCTTTGGCATCTTGGTTGAAATCTTTAATTCATCATGCTTATGTCGAGTCGGGTAAAACTACGCCTCAAAGGATTACAGCTCATTCTACTAGGTCAGTTTGTACTTCCTGGGCGTTTAGGAATGAAGCTTCGGTTGATCTGATTTGCAAAGCAGCAACTTGGTCTTCTTTGCATACTTTTACTAAATTCTACCATTTTGATGTGTTTCTTCTTCTGAAGCAGTTTTTGGTAGAAAAGTACTTCAGGCAGCTGTTTCAGTTTGATTCTTCTGCTTATAATTTCAGTTTTTATTTTCATTATAAGATTTAAACTTTGTTTTGGGTGTGGATTATTTTCAGCGGAATTGGCTGTCTTTATTTTATCCCTCCCTCTCTAGTGACTCTTGCGTGGAAGATCCACATCTTGGGTAGTCATTATCCCATACGTCACTAGCTCATGGACTCTTGCTAATTACATGAAAGAAAACATAATTTATGTAAGAACTTACCTGATAAATTCATTTCTTTCATATTAGCAAGAGTCCATGAGGCCCACCCTTTTTTTGTGGTGGTTATGATTTTTTTGTATAAAGCACAATTATTCCAATTCCTTATATTTATGCTTCGCACTTTTTTCTTATCACCCCACTTCTTGGCTATTCGTTAAACTGATTTGTGGGTGTGGTGAGGGGTGTATTTATAGGCATTTTGAGGTTTGGGAAACTTTGCCCCTCCTGGTAGGAATGTATATCCCATACGTCACTAGCTCATGGACTCTTGCTAATATGAAAGAAATGAATTTATCAGGTAAGTTCTTACATAAATTATGTTTTTTTTATTTTATGATTCAGATAGAGCATGCAATGTTAAGCAACTTTCTAATTTACTCCTATTATCAATTTTTACTCGTTCGCTTGCTATCTTTATTTGAAAAAGAAGGTATCTAAGCTAAGGAGCCAGACAATTGTTGGTTCCGACCCTGGACAGCACTTGTTTATTGGTGCTGTCCAATCAGCAAGGACAACCCAGGTTGTGAACCAAAAATGGACCGTCTTCTAAACTTACATTCTTGCTTTTCAAATAAAGATAACAAGATAATGAAGAAAAAATGATAATAGGAGTAAATTAGAAAGTTGCTTGAAATTGCATGCTCTATCTGAATCATGAAAGAAAAACATTTGGGTTCAGTGTCCCTTTAAATGAAAAGAATGAACCAAAAAAACCATAAGTAATTGTTTTATTGAACTAAATACTAATGTGGAGTGTGCACGACTAAGTTATGTGATATCAATAGATGTGTCACTGTATCCTCTGCACTCATCATGAAGGATGGAGAGTGTCATATGGGTTTTATTATGAATAGCACAATCCACTTGAATGCCTCGATGCCTTCCCATTTATGTGTGAAACCCCTGGAACCGTTAATGTTACCACAGGTTTCTACAGAAAGCATTTTAGTAAAAGTATATTTAAAAAAATATCTTAACAGTTTCCTGTGGTGAATTCAATTCTGCACAAATAAAGAAGATGTCTAGTTCTTAGGGTGCTTTTCTGTATTTTTAGGGCAGTCAAGGTCTTCCTGGTCCGCCTGGATTGAGAGGGAAGCCAGGTCCTGCGGTACGTTCTGTTTTATTTTAATCACTTCTGGTTACAATTGTCCTCATATTCTTTTGTAAGCAGTTCAAATTATTTGCAAAAGTTTCCACTGGTGTTTCTTAAACCATTGATTTTTTTAATATAACTTTCCCCCAAATTGCTTATTTAGTAGAAACACTACTTAAAGGGACATAATACTCATATGCTAAATCACTTGAAACTGATGCAGTATAACTGTAAAAAGCTGACGGGAAAATATCACCTGAGCATCTCTATGTAAAAAAGGAAGATATTTTACCTCACAATCTCCTCAGCTCAGCAGAGTAAGTTCTGTGTAAAAAGTTATACTCAGCTGCTCGCAGCTGCAGGTAAAAAAAAATAAAAAAATGAAGAGATGAACAGCAGCCAATCAGCATCAGCAGTGCTGAGGTCATGAACTCTTTTACTGTGATCTCATGAGATTTAACTTAACTCTCATTAGATTTCATAGTAAACTTCCTTACACTGAATAGGGAAATAATATGAGAGTGCACGAGGCTCATCCTTTCAGCTGTCCCAGGACAGACATACTAATAATGCTGCTTAGAAATCCTTTACAATGGGATGTGGCTACTGAGAAACTTTTGAGGTAAAATATCTTTCTTTTTTACATAGAGATGTTCAGGTGATATTTTCTAGTCAGCTTTTTACAGCTATACTGCATCACTTTCAAGTGTTTAAACATTTGGGTATTATGGCCCTTTAAAGGGAACAGGACTCAGGGGACTGTCATTAGTGTCTGTCACAGTGTTGGAGTTTTTATACTTCTGTTAAACCAAATGAAAAGAAAGAAATGAGTAAGGATAGAGTTTTTAAGAATGCATCTTCCATTTTCTTTTCAGGGAAAACCAGGAGATAAAGGTTTTGCAGGTTTTCCAGGCCCTCCAGGTCCCGAGGTATGCTGTCTTGCCAGTATTTCCTTTTCTTTATTTCTTTTAATAAACACCTTTTTAGAATTGCATTGCCTAACTGGAAAAACTGAATATGGGAATACACAAGGTTTTACATCATACACTAATTTAACACAATTCGATAATAAATACTTTTATTTTGTCAAAAATATACTATTTTATTAAGCAACACGTCATACAAATGCTAAAGATTATACGTTCTTTTTCCTGTTATAACAATCCTTAACTTCGCTTTCTCACTACTAGCGTTTAGTTGACTATAAAATCCATAACGATTTCCTCTCTATTAATTCCTATGGTCAGGTTTCCTTTTTACATATTTTCCTTACATATACACATTCCCATAGTTTATTCTTTAAACAACATATTAAATATAACTGTGAGGGTCTCTGGAGATATTGATGTATCAGGACATATGCATTCTAGGAGATACATGCCCCTGAGATGTGGCCTGGAATTACAAGGCCCTGGTTTAAAAAGTCTGGGGACAATTTGGTGACTGAATATGACAATGTCCTTGGTACCTTTCCAACTTATTAGAAATTTAAATATAGCTTCTGTTTTTCATTAACTTAAAGGGACACTCAAGTCAAAATTAAACTGTCATGATTCAGATAGAGCAGACATTTTAAACAACTTTCCAATTTACTTCCTTTTAACAAAATGTGCACAATCTTTTTATATTTACACTTTTGAAGTCACCAGCTACTACTGAGCATGTGCAAGAATTCACAAAATATATGCATTTGTGATTGGCTGATGGCTGTCACATGATAACAGGGGGAGGGGAAATAGACATAACTATAAAATTTGTCAGAAAAAAATCTAATCATTTGAAGTTCAGATTAAGTGCTATTGTTTTGTCTTTTTATCATGCATTTCTTTATTATACAAATCTACTGTGTTGACTGGTCCTTATTATGACTGATTTGATAGGTAATGTATTCTAAGCCATGCCCTGAGAGCTTAGAGCTGTATCGCTATATAAAATGCACCACATAGCATTATATCATACTCTGTTTGCTACTCACTATTTGGAATAGGCTTTATGAATGAGAGGCTGAGAGAATTATCTTATCCAGTGGCACTCCCAGGGTATATGACATGTGAACTAGGTGTGTGGCTACCACTGGATGAGGGTTATAATGCCACAGCCACAAAGCCATCTTTTAAAGTACGTCACATATCATTGAGCATTTTATACACTTTTGATTTGGAGAAATACCAGATTTTTTTGTTGCAAGATACAAAGTTGTGAATAATTCTCTTGGTATCCTTTGTTGAAGGAGCAGTAATGCACTACTGGTAGCTATTTGAAAACCAATGACATGAGGCATATATGTGCAGCCACCAATCATCAGCTCCTGAGCCTACCTACGTATACTTTTCAATGAAGGATACAAAGAAAACTAAACAAATTAGAAAATAGAAATGAATTAGAAAGTTGTTTAAAATGGTATGCTATATCAGAATCATAAAAGAAAAAGAAAAGAATGTGTCCCTTTAAGGTAACATATTGTCTATCATTTGAATCTTCATATGTGATATAGCTGATGACATGGAGATACTACAATTAGTTGGGCACACCAGCAGATTTGTTGGACCTATAGTTCTTATCTGCCGTCAAAATCTGTTCCTATACAAACTCTTCTTTTATAGCCATTCATTGCATACCTCATAATACTAGAGCAGGGCACAGGCTTAGGGTCTTGAAGAAGAGCAATTTTGGATACTTGCATTGAATACTATGAAGTCTAAGCTATGAATTCCGAATAGTGTATTGGCTTTTACGTTGCTTTTTGATGGTGTACTAACTCAATATATTCTAATATTGTATGTACACATGTGGAAGTGTTGTGGATAATATGATTTTTTTTTTTAAATAAATGACAGCCAGATTACGAGTTTTGAGCACTATAGGGAAATTAACGACCGCAGCATTTTCGGCGGTATTTCACTCCCTATAGCGCTGGTATTTCGAGTTTAAAAAAAGCCGGGGCTTGCAGGCGATATGGCAGCTTTGAGCTCCATAACGCACACAAATACCAGCGCTGCTTTGAGCTGCTGTTACGAGCTTGTGCACGATTTCCCCATAGACAACAATGGAGAGACCCGGCTAAAAAAAAGCCTAACACCTGCAATCACGGAGCGTAAAGCTCCGTAATGATGCCCCATTGATGTCTATGTGCAATTTTTTTATGTTTAAACGTAACATAAACCCTGAGTCTAAACACCCCTAATCTGCTGCCCCCAACATCGCCGCAACCTACATTACTGTTATTAACCCCTAATCTGCTGTCCCCAAAATCGCCACAACCTAACTACACTTATTAACCCCTAATCTGCTGCCCCAATGTCGCTGATACTATACTAAAGTTATTAACCCCTAAACCTAACCCTAACGTAACCCTAACACCCACTAAATTTAACATAATTAAAATAATTCCAAATAAAAATTACAATTTATACCTAAATTATGACTATTTAAAAATGAATACTTACCTGTAAAATAAAACCTAAGCTAGCTACAATATAAATAATAGTTACATTGTAGCCATCTTAGGTTTTATTTTTATTTCACAGGTAAGTTTGTATTTATTTTAACTAGGTAGATTAGTTATTAAATAGTTATTAACTATTTACTAACTACCTAGTTAAAATAAATACACATTTACCTGTAAAATAAATCCTAACCTGTCTTACAGTAAAACCTAACATTACACTAAAATTAAATAAATTACATTAATCAAATACAATTAACTAAATTACAAAAAAATAAACACTAAATTACACAAAATAAAAAAGAAATGATCAAATATTTAAACTAATTACTCCTAATCTTATAGCCCTATCAAAATAAAAAAGCCCCCCAAAATAATAAAAAAAACCAAAATAATAAAACCCCTAGCCTAAACTTAACTGCCAATAGCCCCAAAGATATCAGCTCTTTACCTGGCAAATAAAAATAAAAACATCCCCCCAACAGTAAAACCCACCACCCACACAACCAACCCCCCCTAATAAAATTCTCTCTAAAAAACCTAAGCTACCCATTGCCCTAAAAAGGGCATTTGGATGGGCATTGCCCTTAAAATGGCATTCAGCTCTTTTACATTGCCCAAACCCTAAGCTAAAAATAAAACCCACCCAATAAACCCTTAATAAAACCTAACACTAACCCCCGAAGATCCACCTACAGTTTTGGAAGACCGGACATCCATCCTCATCCAGCCGGCGAAGTCCTCATCCACGCGGCAAGAAGTCCTCAACAAAGCCGGGAGAAGTCTTCATCCAAGCGGCAAGAAGTCATCATCCAGACGGGTAGAAGTCTTCATCCAGACGGCATCTTCTATCTTCATCCTTCCGACACGGAGCGACTCCATCTTCAAGACATCCGGTGCGGAGCATCCTTTTCATATGGTCCCAGCCGTTCACTGAAGGTTCCCTTTAAGGGACGTCATCTAAGATGGCGTCCCTTGAATTCCGATGGGCTGTTAGTATTCTATCAGCCAATAGGAATTAAAGGGTAAAAAATCCTATTCTATTGGCTGTTCCAATCAGCCAGGTTTTTTAGATATAATTTTATTTGGAGGGGTTGGTTCTGTGGGTGGTGGGTTTTACTGTTGGGGGGGGGGTTGTATTTTTATTTGCCAGGTAAAAGAGCTGATATCTTTGGGGCAATGCCCGGCAAAAGGCCCTTTTAAGGGCTATTGGCAGTTTAGTTTAGGCTAGGGGTTTTATTATTTTGGGGGCCTTTTTATTTTGATAGGGCTATTTGATTAGGAGTAATTAGTTTAAATATTTGATAATTTTTTTATTTTGTATAATTTAGTGTTTATTTTTTTGTAATTTAGTTAATTGTATTTGATTAGTGTAATTTATTGCATTTTAGTGTAATGTTAGGTTTTACTGTAAGACAGGTTAGGTTTAATTTTACAGGTAAATTTGTATTTATTTTAACTAGGTAGATAGTAAATTGTTAATAACTATTTAATAACTAATCTAGCTAGTTAAAATAAATACAAACTTGCCTGTGAAATATAAATAAAACATAAGCTAGATACAATGTAACTATTAGTTATATTGTAGCTAGCTTGGGTTTTATTTTATAAGTATGTATTTATTTTTAAATAGGAATAATTTAGTTATTAATTGTAATTTTTATTTGAAATTATTTTAATTATGTTAATGTTAGTGGGTGTTAGGGTTAGGGTTACATTAGGGTTAGACTTAGGGTTAGGTTTAGGGGTTAATAACTTTAGTATAGTGGCGGCGACATTGGGGGCAGCAGCTTAGGGGTTAATAACAGTAATGTAGGTTGTGGCGATGTTAGGGACAGCAGATTAGGGGTTAATAAGTGTATGTAGGTGGCGACGACATTGGGGCAGCAGATTAGGGGTTAATAATATTTAACTGGTGTTTGCGATGCGGGAGTGCGGCGGTTTAGGGGTTAATATGTTTATTATAGTGGCGGCGATGTACGGAGCGTCAGATTAGGGGTTAATACATTTATTTTAGTGTTTGCGATGCGGGAGGGCCTCGGTTTAGGGGTTAATAGGTAGTTTATGGGTGTTAGTGTACTTTGTAACACTTTAGTTCTGAGTTTTATGGTACAGCTTTGTAACGTAAAACTCATAACTACTGAGTTTCAGGTGGCGGTACGGATCTTGTAGTTATAGGCTGTACAGCTCACTTTTTGGCCTGCCAGGCAAACAAATAATACCGGCGCTGTGGAAGTCCCATTGAAAAAGGAATTTTTAAAAAGTGCGGTACTTATGTTGCGTGACGACCAAAAAGGTGTGTGGTACAGCTATACCTACAGCACCTGTAATACCAGCGGTAGTGAAAAAGAGCCATAACGATGCTTTTTCACTCATAACGCACAACTCGTAATCTAGCTGTGAGTAATTTGATTTTTCAGAAGTTTGTTTGGATTTTAGGACAACTGAATTCACAGTAGCGTTAGATCATTTTTGGCTTCTATTTTAGCACACAGAGTGAATGTGAATTTTATAGCTACCACTTTAATATTTTATTTTTTATACTGTTGATTGTGGCTATATTTATCAGTTAAGGGCAGTCCAGTTGTCTTTATTTCTGTTATTTAGTAGCTTTTTTTTATAATTTGTTTAATTACATGATAATTTAAGACCTCCCAACTGTCCATATTTGAGAACGATAGTCCTAAATTCTGAACTCTATCCCTCTGACACAGCCATTTGTTCCTGTTTGCAGCATTTACCTTACCCCACCCATAGACCCCCCGGGTTATACCCACAAACTTCTCAGACACACATACTAGCCACCCATACACTCCCATGACCCCACTCACTATCCACCCATATAAAAGGCAAGGCCTCTCATAACCTCCTGAGTCCTAATACCTAGCCACAAATGTTGAGAGATATATACGTTTGTGGATAACATTCATTAGATTCTAAGTAGTTCTTGTTTCTAAGTAATTGCACAGTGTTCCCTGTAAAAGATGGCAAATACAGGTTGAAAACCCTTTATCCAAAGTGCTTGAGACCAGAAAAGGTTTTCTGAATAGTTTGTATTTTGTAATATTTGCATCTGTAAAATGGGACAGTCTGGAGAGGGGATGGAACCAAGTGTAAACAACAATATCTTATGTAATTTAGGCAATAATTACATGTACCTTAAAGGGACATAATTCTCATATGCTAAATCACTTGAAACTGATGCAGTACAACTGTAAAAAGCTGACAGGAAAATATCACCTGAGCATCTCTATGTAAAAAAGGAAGATATTTCACCTCACAATCTCCTCAGCTCAGCAGAGTAAGTTCTGTGTAAAAAGTTATATTCAGCTGCTCCCAGCTGCAGGTAAAAAAAATGAAGAAATGAACAGCAGCCAATCAGCATCAGCAGTGCTGAGGTCATGAACTCTTACTGTGATCTCATGAGATTTGACTTAACTCTCATGAGATTTCATAGTAAGCTTCCTTTACCTGATTGGTGAAATAATATGAGAGTTCACGAGGCTCATCCTTTCAGCTGTCCCAGGACAGACACACTAAAATGCTGCTTAAAAATCCTTTACAATGGGAGGTGGCTACTGAGGAACTTTTGAGGTAAAATATCTTTCTTTTTTACATAGAGATGTTCAGGAGATATTTTCTAGTCAGCTTTTTACAGCTATGCTGCATCACTTTCAAGTGTTTAAACATTTGGGTATTATGGCCCTTTAAGGTAGTTTTATATCACATGTTAATAGTTTTGTATTCACAGTACCCTCAGAAAGATAGTACAGTGCTGTAATCAGAATGTAATAGTTGTTGTTTTAAATAATTATAGACCTTTATTTGCATTTTAGAACACAAAAAAAAGACACAGACAGAGAAGACTGTGACTTACAGGCAGGGAAAATAGTCATTTTTGATAATTTTATTTAAAAAACATCACCAAACATATTAATTAAGAGTTTGGATTTTGTAACTACTGATTTGGGAATTTGTACCGGTGTATCTAAACATACAATGTCATAATTTGTCACATGTGATACTTACCATTATACAAGATGGCTTGTGTTTGTGCATAACTAGGCATAACACTTTGCTATATGTGCATAAAGTGACGTCACTAAAGTGAACTATTAATAACGTGGAATGTCAGGGTAATTCTATATTACGGGAAGGCTCGGCTGGGGTATAAATATTTATTTTATTCCACTGAAGCCACTTCACTGACATCATACCTTGCAGACACTGTGCTCTGTGATAGGATGACTGAATTGCTCTTTCAATTAATGGATGAGATTTACAATCTCCTACAGTAACTTGAACCTGTTACAGAAATCTGCTTCATGTTAATTTCTTTCATTTTTCTTTGACATTTAAAAACATAGAAATGTAACTTAAACCTTATAGACAAGAGTTAAGCACTGCTCTGTTTTCCACTGTGCCCTTTAAACCTCAGGATTTTTGTTTTAATGTCTGGACTTAGCTGATTAAGTAGCTACTTTCTTGGCCTCATTACAATTGCAGTGAAGTTTGTCGAGTATAATTTTTAGCAATAACATTGAACATTGATCAACAAGCAAAACCCCCCTAAATGTTAGAATAGTTAAAATACTATACAAGCTCACAGTAATCCCCATTTCAGAGTCATGCCGGTCTATATATACTGTATATATAAACTATGCAGCCTTGCCAAGTTGCATTTATCATAGCTGATGCTTTCAAAGGGGTCTCTTATAAACTCCATGTGCTGTTTAGGGGTATGTTGACGTCACTCTGATTAGTTGTGGGTAGTGTTATGATTATGGATACCAAGTTTTTTAAAATATGTGACCTTTACTGATTAAAATGTATAGCTCCACTTAATTGCAATGAGGCAGAAAACGTTGTCCTTCCAAAAGCTGAGTTTTGAGCATTGGAATTATAAGTAAAGTAAAAATAATTTTATTTCTGCTATGATCATAACATATAATAGTTGATGGATGAGGGTGAATGGAAGAGCAATACGTTTTCTATATATTGAAATGTGCATCTTTAGAATTTGTCACGGCAAATTCAGTTCTTAGATGTGATGTAGGAAATCTGTATCTAACCCTTTTTTAAATGTGAGACCAATTTACAGCGCAATTTTGGAATTATGCGCTGTTCGCAAAAAAAACATTTATATTTGATTTCCTGAAAGTATAGTTTTACCATGTACTTCGGTTTTCTGACAAAACATATAAGGAGGTTCTGTGAAAGAATGTTTGATGTGTAGTGTAACTTGTGCAATCTAATTTGTGTTTATGTCGATGTACTATGTGAATTTGTAGGAATATCTAGTTGTATTTTAATCTGACTAACCAGTATGATCAGTAGGGATCATATACTGTACTTTAGCTGCACTTTACCACTGTATAGATAACCCTTATTGTTAGCCAGAGCTGGGCTAACTACCTCAATTAATCTGTATAGAGGTAGAGCAGAAAGAGGCGCTACAATAGTGCACAATCAGTGTTACTTTGTCTCAAAACACGCAATACAAAGTATACAGCACTTGAGAAGTGCAACAAAAGCCTGCTGGCTCTTTGTTAGCTATCCAGAAAGCTATCCTCTCGATATTATTAGGCGATGTCCCAGAAGGAGCTGTGCTCACATAGAGTCTGTGAGGGATCCTCCGAGTTCCGTAGGATACAGTCAGGAATCTCTTTGATGCGTTGAAAAATGGATCGTAAACAGCGGGTGGGAGCTGAACACAGTTAGCTATAGCGGATTCCAGATAATGGCTGTTTACTATCCATTTTTCAGCACATCAAAGAGATTCCCTCACAGACTTTATGTGAGCACAGCTCCTTCTGGGACATCACCTAATAATATTGAGAGGATAGCTTTCTGGATAGCTAACAAAGATCCAGCAGGTTTTGTGGTACTTCTCAAGTGCTGTATACTTTGTAAGTATAACTTGTATTGCGTGCTGTGAGACAAAGTGACACTGATTGTGCACTATTTGACGCCTCCTTCTCTCTACCTCTATACAGATTTCTTACTCTTGCATCGCCATTTAAGATTCTGGAAGACGTTTGCAGCCTCCGGTCTCTAGCAATCTTTATTTGTTCGTTCAAGCTATACAAGAAGGGCTTTGTTTGGCACACGTCTTTTTTTGGCACGTTTTATAGACACTGGTACTCACAAGTATAGTTAACACTTGATTTATGTTATATTTGTTATGATTATATGTTATTGATTATATATGACAGTTATAAGAGCTGACTCAACACCATCAGCACACATCTACATTATTTCTGCAGATCACTGTTCCACTCATTAGAGAACAATTGTATTTGGGTTTTTGAACGTATTTGTGTATTTTCTGTACACTTAACATTGGTGTTGACATTAGTCTACATCTCCACAATACACATTTTTCACATCTGTTTAGTTGACAGATTTGCACACACAACAGGCGCATCTAACAATCACTAGTATTCTACCTCAATTAACCCTTGCCATTAAAGAGACAGTGTACACCAATTTTCATATAACTGCATGAAATAAACACTACTATAAAGAAAAATATACAGATACTGATCTAAAGATCCAGTATAAAACCTTTTAAAAACTTATTTTGAAGCTCTCAGTTTGGCACTGTTGATGAGGTTAGGCTGGGACACCCAGTGAAAGGGGATGAGAAAGCAGAAAGAGCAGACACCCCCCTCCCCTGCATATGAAAAGACAGATTACACAAACAAGAGGAAGCAGAAATCTATATACTTCAGTCTACATCTGTTACTTTGGTGCTTGGTTAGGAGTCTGAAAATCAGCACAATGTTATTAAAAAATAAGCAAAACTATACATTGTTACAATAACACTCCCAGATGGACTACATAAATGGATCATCTACAAAATATTTATGCAAAGTGTACAACATCCCTTTAAGAACTTAACTAGTGTTATTAACCCTCATTCTTCAAGTGCTACCTGTTATTACATTTAACTGGACCATTTTTGCAAACACAGTGTCAGGCTACATCACGTTTCCAATGGAAGCCTACACAGGGTCCAAATGCAAAGTTGTTGCTTCTACGTCAAGGCTGGCGCTTATAGCAGTGATGCGATGACCTTGTCCTATCACTCTTGTGTCAAACCTCACACTTAAAATGATGGTGGCTTCTTGTAGCTGGTGCCTATATTGACATGTTAAGCGTGCATCCTGACCCAGAACAATTCTATACATTCCCATTAGAACCCTGTACACATTGCTTGGATACTGTGATGCTACTATATCAGAAGACCTGCTCAAGGAAGCTGTGATAATATTGCTCTCCTGTTCTCTAGACCCCACGTCCTGCCTTTGCTCCTGTTGTTTGTGTTTTCTGATGACCTAACCCACAGCTTGCTTCTAGCTTTGAAGTCTGGTTCCGAATGGCTACCTTGGCACTAACTACTGCAATGTTTCTGTCATTTAGTTTTGCTCACTTTTGGTTTTGATCATATGGCTCTTTGCTTAGTGAAAGCTACAAGGTACTGTGCCTATAATACACTCTCTGTTAGGATCTTGTTCCTGGTTACTCTGGGAAGATGTGCAAGAAAGTGTGTGCAGTTTTGTGTGACCTGGGCTGCTGAACGTCATACACTTATATTGCAAAATACTTTTAATTGCTTGATATACATTACAGTGTATTTCAAATACAACTTATTCATTCTTACTCTAATATAGTGTGAGTTTGTCGAGCTTTTTTTTTAAATTAATATAAATGCACTTTTCCTCTCTATTTCTCTATTTTTGTTTTTTAATATGGCGTGGTTTAGTACCACAGTGAAGAAAAATATCTATAAATAACATTTTTGTTTCAGTATTAGTTTCATTAGTGAGTGCATTATTTTTTTGTTAACTCTAATACATATAGGGCTAAATTGCAAGTGGCACACTATCGTTAGTGCGTGATATTCAGATCAGTAATAGAGTTTACCTCCAGATCACACTAACGTTAGTGCGTGATATTCAGATCATTAATAGAGCTTTACCTCCAGATCACACTTACGTTAGTGCGTGATATTCATATAATTAATAGAGTTTTACCTCCAGATCACACTATCGTTGGTGTGTGATATTCAGATCATTAATAGAGCTTACCTCCAGATCACACAAACGTTAGTGCGTGATATTCAGATCATTAATAGAGCTTTACCTCCAGATCACACTATCGTTAGTGCGTGATGTTCAGATCATTAATAGAGCTTACCTCCAGATCACACTAACGTTAGTGCGTGATATTCAGATCATTAATAGAGCTTACCTCCAGATCACACTAACGTGAGTGCGTGATATTCAGATCATTAATAGAGCTTTACCTCCAGATCACACTATCGTTAGTGCGTGATGTTCAGATCATTAATAGAACTTACCTCCAGATCACACTATCGTTAGTGCGTGATATTCAGATCATTAATAGAGCTTACCTCCAGATCACACTATCGTTAGTGCGTGATATTCAGATCATTAATAGAGCTTACCTCCAGATCACACTATCGTTAGTGCATGATATTCAGATCATTAATAGAGCTTTACCTCCAGATCACACTATCGTTAGTGCGTGATATTCAGATCATTAATAGAGCTTACCTCCAGACCACACTAACGTGAGTGCGTGATTTCAGATCATTAATAGAGCTTTACCTCCAGATCACACTAACGTTAGTGCGTGATATTCAGATCATTAATAGAGCTTACCTCCAGAGCACACTAACGTGAGTGCGTGATTTCAGATCATTAATAGAGCTTTACCTCCAGATCACACTAACGTGAGTGCGTGATATTCAGATCATTAATAGAGCTTACCTCCAGACCACACTAACGTGAGTGCGTGATATTCAGATCATTAATAGAGCTTTACCTCCAGATCACACTAACGTGAGTGCGTGATATCCAGATCATTAATAGAGCTTACCTCCAGATCACACTAACGTTAGTGCGTGACATTTAGATAATTAATAGAGCTTTACCTCCAGATCACACTAACGTGAGTGTGTGATATTCAGATCATTAATAGAGCTTACCTCCAGACCACACTAACGTTAGTGCTTGATATTCAGATCATTAATAGAGCTTTACCTCCAGATCACACTAACGTGAGTGCGTGATATTCAGATCATTAATAGAGCTTACCTCCAGACCACACTAACGTGAGTGCGTGATATTCAGATCATTAATAGAGCTTTACCTCCAGATCACACTAACGTTAGTGCATGATATTCAGATCATTAATAGAGCTTACCTCCAGATCACACTAACGTGAGTGCGTGATATTCTGATCATTAATAGAGCTTTACCTCCAGATCACACTAACGTTAGTGCGTGATATTCAGATCATTAATAGAGCTTACCTCCAGATCACACTAACGTGAGTGCGTGATATTCTGATCATTAATAGAGCTTTACCTCCAGATCACACTAACGTTAGTGCGTGATATTCAGATCATTAATAGAGCTTTACCTCCAAATGACACTAACGTGAGTGCGTGATATTCAGATCATTAATAGAGCTTTATCTCCAAATGACACTAACGTGAGTGCGTGATATTCAGATAATTAATAGAGCTTACCTCCAGATCACACTAACGTTAGTGCGTGATATTCAGATCATTAATAGAGCTTTACCTCCAAATGACACTAACGTGAGTGCGTGATATTCAGATCATTAATAGAGCTTACCTCCAGATCACACTAACGTGAGTGCGTGATATTCAGATCATTAATAGAGCTTTACCTCCAAATGACACTAACGTGAGTGCGTGATATTCAGATCATTAATAGAGCTTACCTCCAGATCACACTAACGTTAGTGCGTGATATTCAGATCATTAATAGAGCTTTACCTCCAGATCACACTAACGTGAGTGCGTGATATTCAGATCATTAATAGAGCTTTACCTCCAGATCACACTAACGTGAGTGCGTGATATTCAGATCATTAATAGAGCTTTACCTCCAGATCACACTAACGTGAGTGCGTGATATTCAGATCATTAATAGAGCTTTACCTCCAGATCACACTAACGTGAGTGCGTGATATTCTGATCATTAATAGAGCTTTACCTCCAGATCACACTAACGTGAGTGCGTGATATTCAGATCATTAATAGAGCTTTACCTCCAGATCACACTAACGTTAGTGCGTGATATTCAGATCATTAATAGAGCTTACCTCCAGATCACACTAACGTTAGTGCGTGATATTCAGATCATTAATAGAGCTTTACCTCCAGATCACACTAACGTTAGTGCGTGATATTCAGATCATTAATAGAGCTTTACCTCCAGATCACACTAACGTTAGTGCGTAATATTCAGATCATTAATAGAGCTTTACCTCCAAATGACACTAACGTTAGTGCGTGATATTCAGATCATTAATAGAGCTTACCTCCAGATCACACTAACGTGAGTGCGTGATATTCTGATCATTAATAGAGCTTTACCTCCAGATCACACTAACGTTAGTGCGTGATATTCAGATCATTAATAGAGCTTACCTCCAGATCACACTAACGCGAGTGCGTGATATTCTGATCATTAATAGAGCTTTACCTCCAGATCACACTAACGTTAGTGCGTGATATTCAGATCATTAATAGAGCTTACCTCCAGATCACACTAACGTTAGTGCGTGATATTCAGATCATTAATAGAGCTTACCTCCAGATCACACTAACGTGAGTGCGTGATATTCTGATCATTAATAGAGCTTTACCTCCAGATCACACTAACGTTAGTGCGTGATATTCAGATCATTAATAGAGCTTACCTCCAGATCACACTAACGTTAGTGCGTGATATTCAGATCATTAATAGAGCTTACCTCCAGATCACACTAACGTTAGTGCGTGATATTCAGATCATTAATAGAGCTTTACCTCCAAATGACACTAACGTTAGTGCGTGATATTCAGATCATTAATAGAGCTTACCTCCAGATCACACTAACGTTAGTGCGTGATATTCAGATCAATAATAGAGCTTTTCCTCCAGATCACACTACTGTGAGTGCGTGATATTCAGATCATTAATACAGCTTTACCTCCAGACCACACCAACGTGAGTGCGTGATATTCAGATCATTAATAGAGCTTTACCTCCAGATCACACTAACGTGAGTGCGTGATATTCAGATCATTAATAGAGCTTTACCTCCAGACCACACTAACGTTAGTGCGTGATATTCAGATCATTAATAAAGCTTTACCTCCAGATCACACTAACGTGAGTGCGTGATATTCAGATCATTAATAGAGCTTTACCTCCAGACCACGCTAACGTTAGTGCGTGATATTCAGATCATTATTAAAGCTTACCTCCAGACCACACTAGACCCACACAACTGTCAATATATTTGCTTTATCTTAGGCAACCTCTTTATCGAATTAGTTTATTTTCCTCCAGGCTTTGCCTCCAATCAGAGCATGCTCAGAGTTAGCCCACCTAGGTAATTTAGTCATTTCAGTATTTTGTATTTGCTCATATTACTTTTATATATTTTTTTATCAGCCTCTTTCCTTTCAAGTGCCATTGCCCATCTTTTTTTGGAGGCTTTTCAGCATTATGTCTAGGTTGTGACTTTCTCCTGGTAGCTCTCTTACACCATCTATATAGATCTCTTTTCTGATCACTGTCCAAAACTCTGCTACCTTTCTCTATGAACACAAGACAGCCTCTTTACCTGACTTTGCATTGTGCTCAAGGTGACCTTGTCTTGTGGATGATTATGTTCATGTCTAATCCTACTTTTCCTATCTTGTATTTGATATCTTAAACCATAAAAAATCATCCGGGATAATGTCTCATAAGTTAGTAGGTTGTGAACGTGAACCCTCTATGAATAATATTTTTAAAGTCTGGGCAATCTGTTACATCGTCCTGCAATGGAAAGACATTCTTGACAGCCAGTTTTTCTTTGCACTCTCTCAAAATACAAATGCAGTCTGATTTTCATACGTCTTCAGACTTTTTTTCTTAGGACAAATCTCATATCACTTCTTTCATTGCAGTACCTGGCATGAAAACATTCAATGCAGAGGTTCTAAGCGATCATTTTTTCCACCCCTATTAAATGGCCCCTATTAGCTTATGTCTTCTCAGTCATAACAGATCACTAGGACGTGCCTTCTGTGGACCTTATAGTTTCAAAACACAATTTAATGCCTCATTTTTCACATCCAAGACAGATTGTGTTCATCAACTTCCTGACCATTCCCTAGTCTTTTCTCTAAGATCCATCAAGATCATCAGTCGGCGATACTTACCATACCGCACCTCTTTGTTTTAGATCCTTCTCTCCCTCTTGGGTGGATATATCATCTGTCTTTTCTTTGACATGACCTTCTTTTTTTACAGTCTGTTTTCTTGCATAATGTGGTGAGAGTCCATGATCCATTAGGCCTGGGATTCACTTCCTGGCCACTAAAAAGAGGCCGAGTTTCCCATAACTCCGACCTCACTCGTTTGCCAGTTTTAAACTTTGCCTCCCAGGAAGTGTTGAATAATTGAGGTGCTTTTAATATTTTATTAGAGAGGGGTTCATTAGATAGGCCCAAATTTCCCCCTCAGAAAGCTATTACTGAGAGACAGAGGGGAGACTGGATCATGAGGTAGTGACACAATTAGTTAGTAACAGGCCTGCAACAGGTGTTGCAGGAACAAGTCCCTAGCCTCCTCCTGTTGGTTCATGGATATACTCCTTGAGTTATATCCTTTGCTGTAATATGCTCAGCACTCAGTGCGCTATCTACCGAAAGCAGCTTGTTCTACGACTGGTAAGCTCAGTGGAAGGGGTGTCTGTCAGGTAAGACTGTTCCAGCATTTGCACTCACATAGCCCGCAGCCTATTAGCAGGTACATTTGTATTGTTACTTACCTCTGTACGCTTTTACAATTTCTTTTTTATACTGATAGTAAATGTATATGTGTTACAACGTTATTTGTGTGCGTTCCTTCTGTCAGTTTGTGTGCTCTGGACATTGTTAGCATGCGCACCTGGTTTTATTGTGCAGCTGGAATCTTCCTACACATTCCTAAACCACGCGCAGTACAGTTTGGGTAATTTTGGCATCTGTTAGCGCACACGCTTGGCTTTATTATGCTGTAGATAGCACCCTCCATGCTAATGAGTCGTGTTCTTTTCTCAGGATTGCACGCTTCTTTGCTATATATTCTTGGAAGCAATCAGATTCTGTATGGCAGCAATTTTTCAATAACTCTATTTGCCTATTGCTTTATTAAGCTCTACGCTTCAAATGAGTTGTCACCACTGATCCTGTAAGAGTTTATTATTATATTATTTATGTGTGGAGGGGATAAAATTTATTTTTTTAATTTATTGCCTGGGCTATTTATAATATATTTATTTAGTGTGTATTCCACTGTTTTTTCTATACTATCCAACTGTTTTTCTTTACTTCATCTATCTGTATTTGCCCCAGCTGTCGGGCTTTACTGTTTTAAATCCCTGCTTGTTTATTCTAATGTGTCTCCTACAATATTAACATTAATATTTGTCTCTGTGTTATTATATATGTCTGCAACTTCCTTTTATCAGGGAGCATGCAAATGGAACTGTCCCCATTTCTTTAAATGTAAATCCACTGTTCATTTATTTGACAATTCAGTATAGATTTGTAATTCTTATTTTAATCACCTTTGCATTCCAAATAGCCAAAGGATGCTATTGCCTCTAAATGAATCTGTATTTTTCAGGGGAGTTCTTTAGATGTTGCTCTATGTTTTAAAGCTTTTTATGGACTCATCTGTTCCTGAGGTGTTGGCGGCCATGCCACTTCCAAGTAAGCACAGAAGAGTTTCTTACAAATAACCCTCTACTAAATCTGAATCTCTAAAGATCAGATAAACGAACACCTAACACCTCAGATACATTTTCTGATGGTGAAGTATTTCTTGATGATCAGGAATCAGTTGCTGATCAGTTCATGGAACCCTCCCATTTTTGTGTTCAAGCTGGAACATCTTTGCATATTCTAAAGGGGGATTTATGTACTTTAGGGGTTCAAAACTCAAATCCTTCTGAGGACAAATCTTTTGCAATTGAATTTCTTTTTTATACTTTCTGTTAAAGCTACAGAATTTTTTTCTTGTCCAAGAAGCGTTTACAGTGTTCATTTCCAAAGACCTAAGCTCTTAGTATGGTTTTGGGAAACTATACCTAAGTTGGATGGTGTAATTTCCAATTAATCTAATGCACTTCTATTCCATTGGAGGATATTACATCCTCATGACTGAAGTTTATAGTCTTTTTACAGAAGAGTTTTCTATACAAACGGGTTACATGTTCAATCCCGCTATGTGTGAATACGTCTGCGGCTCTTTGGTATAACTATTTTTCTGATTAGATCTCAGAAGATGCTATAAAAAAAGATTTAAAATCCTTTTGAAACGTCTTAGGTCAGCAAATGTTTCACACCGTGATGCTATTGTTGACATGATTATTGATATCATCAAACCGAATGCCAATAACATGGCTCTGTCAGCTTTGACAAGGAGAGCTTTGTAACTCAAGTCTTGGTGAGCAGACATGCTATCAAAGTCTAGACTTTTAACTCGTCCTTTTATAGGAAGGATTTTATTTGAATCTGATTTAGATGCTATAATTTCTACTGTTACTGGAGGTAAAGGTTCTTTCTCCCTCAAGACAAAAAGTCTAAGGGAAAATGTGAATCTTCAAATCATTTACATTCCTTTCATCAATCAAGGAAACAAGGATCTGCCTCCTCCAATCAAAAACAAGACTTCTCCATACCTGGAAAACCAATCCTCCTTTGAACAAAAATCTCATTGAAGGTGTGACCCCAGATCCAAATTCAATTCTCATAGGGGGCAGTTTATGTCATTTTCAAGGGGCTTGGTCTCAATCTGTCCTGGATCCTTGAGTCCTAAACATAGTTTCTCAGGGTTATAGGAGGGGTTTCAGATCAGGGCCTCCCAGAGGAAGGTTTCTTCTGTCCCATGTTTAAGGAACCCTGTGAAGCCTCAAGCCTTTCTTCTTTGTGTTAAGGATCTTGAGAGTAATAGTTCCAGTTCCAATTTCAGAACAAGGCCAAGGGTTTTTATTCTAATCTGTTCATATTTCCAAACAAAGAGGGAACTTTCAGACAATTTTGGATTGAAAGACTTCAATTTCTCAGAGTTCCTACCTTCAAAATTGAAACAATTCAAACTATCTTTTCCCTTGTTCAACAGGGACATTTTTGTCTATGATAGATTTGAAGGATGTCTACCTTCATATTCCTATCCACAAAGACTATCATCAGTTCCTTTTTTTGGGGTTTTCATTGACAAACATCAGCTTGTTCCTTTTCTATTTTGGTCTGGTTATCGCTAACAAGATCTTCACAAAGGTTCTGCAAAACGTCTTGTCAGTAATTCAGAGCCACATTTTTTTTTTCAGTAGTTCCTTACCTGGATGATATCTTGGTATAGGCTGAATATTTACCTTTAGCTGTATCTTCGTGATTATGGCTTGAGAATCAACATTCCAAAGAGTTTTCTGTCTACTCAGACTAGAGAGTATCATTTCTTGGAGTCATAATGGATTCAGCTACAAGAATATCTCTATCAAGGTGGATAGATAGTCAGACCATTCTTCAGGGAGCATCTTTTTTTTCCATTCATCCAGGACTTTATTTACAACATATGCAAGTATTTCTGGTTTAAGTGCACTTTGGAGGTGCTGGGTAACACACAAATTTTTGTCTCCTCAGGAGGTGAAAATATGTGCTGTCTTCAGGGCTCTTCAAAGCTGGCCTCTTATGAGAAAATAGACAGAGAATGTCACAGCAGTGGCGTTCATCAATCACCCAGGGGGATCTCACAGTTCTTGTCCTAGGAAAGGAAGTATTGTTGCATGATATCTGCCTTCTATATCCCAGGGGTGAAAATCTGTGAAGCAGATTATCTGAGTTGTCAATTTCTTCATTCTGGAGAATGGTCTCTGTATCTTCAAGTTTTCAATCAGTTAATAGATCAATGGGATCTCCCTGAGATAGACTTATTGGCTTCTCATTTGAACAACAAACTTTCCAGATATTTTGCGATATACAGGGATTCTCAAGCTGAGTAAATGGATGCTCTTGCAGTTCCATGGTCTTTTCATCTGGCTTACATTTTTAAACCAATAGTAGTTCTGTCCAGAGTTATATTTCGCAACAAACAGGACAAATTATCGATAATCATGAGTACTCCTGCTTGGCCTCCTAGAAATTAGTATGCAGATCAGTTTCTGATGTCCATTTGTGCTCCACAGCCTCTTCTCTAAGAGAAGATCTTTTTCCGCAAGGTCTCTTCTATCTTCAGGGACTCTAGTCTCTCAACTTGGAGGCTTGGAGATTGAATATCTGATTCTAGAGCAAACATGTTTTTCTAAAGAGGTGATAGACATTTATCACAAAGTTTGGAAAGCTTTTCTACTGTAGTGTGAATATCTTTAAATGGAATTATTTTAGAATTCCTAGGATTCTTCAAATTTTACAAGAGGGTTTGGATCAAGATTTATCTGCCAGCTATCTAAAAAGTCAGATTCCAGCTTGTCTGTGTTGTATCAAAAAAAGATTATGAAACTACTTGATATTCAGAATTTTGTCATCCAGGCTTTAGCTAGAATTGTCAGCTCTTTCTTGTTGGCCTCACTAGCTTATTTTTCATCAGTATAAGGCTGTTTGGAGGACTAAATTAGATTTCTTGCCAAAAGTTGACTTAGCTGATAATATAAATCAAAAGATTTTAGTTCCTTCTTTTTGTCCTAATCCTCAAGATTCAAAGGAAAAAACTTACCAATAATTTGGATGTGGTTAGGATTATGAAGTTTTTCTTACAGGCTACCAAATAATTTAGACAATCTTATAGTGTTTCATGCATTTCTCGGGTCTGCGGAAAGATCGAAAGGCCTCAGTTGTTTCTTTAGCTGCTTGTCTTAAAGTGACACTCAAGTCAAAATAAACTTTTATGATTTAGATAGAGCAGCTGTTTTAAGACACTTTCCAATTTACTTCCATGATCAGATTTTGCACATTTTTTTATATGCACACTTTCTGGGGAACAAGATCCTACTGTGCATGTGCTCAGGCTCACAGGGTATACGTATACCAGTCTGTGAATGGCTGATGTCTGTCACATGATACAGGGGGCCGGAAAATAGGAGAAAAAAATAAATTTGCCAGAAAAAAATATATACTGCTTATTTGAAATTCAGATTAGGTGATGCTACATTGTCTTTTAATTATACAATTGTTAATTATGATGTTCTACTGCATTTAGTGGTCCTTTAAGCTCTTGATTTCCAGGGTTTTCTTGGAGGCAGCTAAGTCTACTCCAAAACTTGTCACAGCCCAATCGACTACATCAATTTGGACATCTTTGGGTCGTGTTTCAGATAAGCAACTTTCTAATTTACTCCTATTATCAATTTTTCTTAGTTCTCTTGCTATCTTTATTTGAAAAAGATGGCATCTAAGCTAAGGAGCCAGCCAATTTTTGGTTCAGAACACGGAACAGCACTTGTTTATCAGTGGGTGAATTAATCCACCAATCAGCAAAAACAACCCAGGTTGTTCACCAAAGATGGGCTGGCATCTAAACTTACATTCTTGCTTTTCAAATGAAGATACCAAGAGAATGAAGAAAATTTGATAATAGGATAATGCTTACCTGATTAATTCATTTATTTCATGGTGGTGATAGTCCACAAGCCCCACCCAATATTTATGGATATGAACATAAGGTTTTTTTTTTGGTGAAGGTTTCTATTTTGCCCTTCTGTTTCCCTGACCTTTTATTTTTACTCTACTTCCTTGTCTATATGTATAACTGGCATACGAGTGAGGTGGGAGGGTTGAAGTACTCTTGAGACTTTTGGGAAACTTTGCCTCCTCCTAGTGGCCAGGAAGTGAATCCCTGGTGTAATTGATTGTTGACTCTAACCAGCATGAAAGAAATTAATTTATCAAGTAAGCATACATTTTGTTATTTATTTTTTCTATTGTTTTATTTCTTTTAAGTCTTAAGGATTGGGTACTTGCTCCCTAGTCTATTCTACCATAGCTAATAGAGAGGACAATCCCTGCCTGGAATCATCCTTGATCTGATTTCTTGGGCATAGATACTACTTTTTTCCTCTTTCCTCAGTCTTTGGTCCAGGACATTTCACACTCCAGGGTGGATCTTAATCTCACCTCTAACATGATTTTCAAATCTCCTTTTTACCCCTTCCTCCACCCACTTGCCCTTTTGGGTCATCCATATCATCCACGCCATTGAACATGGGTGGGTGAAGGAGGACTTCCAATTTAAATGTTTGCTTAATGTTTCTGGCTTTCTCTAGTTGGCAACTTGATAGTTACCCAAAAGTAATCTGATTTATGTGCTGTTGCTCAGAAGGTGAAGAAATAGTGAATATAAAATCTGGACATACCTTTGCAAAATATGTTTACACTGTGTAAATATGACTGTACTTTCCAATATACTTAGATTAATAACGATTGGTACAAGTGGTTTGCTTTTGCCATTTATGTAAGCATTTCCTGCACACTCTTTTCCAGGATACAGGTATGAGCCACTCTTTAAAATTAGGGTATTATTTTCACTATTCAAAGCATTACATTGTTAGCCTGAGACCTTCCACAAACCTAACGTAGAACTGTGGTCACATTACACGAGAGTAAACTATCACGGTAAAGAGGAAAATAGTGTTCTTGTTATGGGAGTGGTCAAGACCTGGATACCTTTTATAGAATTGCAGCAGTTGATGCATTTTAATAAATGTCTGTGTCTTGCACCAGATTTGCTTATTCTTATTTTACAGATTATCAACCAAATGCTACGTACCTGACAGTATTTGTAATCATATGATGACCATGCAGCAGTAATATCATGTAACCTCATATTGTTTGTTCTCCAGATTTTGTTGACATTATAGTTGAAAATTCATTAGAGCATGCAGTTTTTGTTTATCCCCTTCAAAGATAAAGTCATGTTCAGTTGCTGCAGAGAACTTCTGGTCCAGGGCAAGGTACAGCTAGTGAGCCAATCAAGAGCAGCCGCAGTCGCACAACCCATCCAATCACCAGCAGTTTCAGCTCAGGAGCTTCAACCACTGTGGCTTCTGAGCAGGATCTGATGTGTATAATCCCATTGCGGGAGTTAAACTCATAAAGACAGATTACAAGTGGAGCACAAGAATGCTAATGTGTAATTCTCGCATTTTTGGATCAGTATTACAAATCCATAGTTAATAATATATATTGTACGAGCAGTAATATAATGCAAGCTACAATATTCATGTCGGGTGGCACAGGTGAGCACTTTCCCTCATATTAGGCCATATTACAAGTGGAGCGGTATTTAACGCTCCCGCTCAAGCACTAACTCGGCAAGAAGTAAGCTTTTTGTGCGCGTCGGGTAGCGCACATCTTACAAGTCAATGGAGCAAAAAAAAAGTGGAAAAAAACCTAACACCCTACCCGTGTGGAAACCTGATTGCTCTGAGGAAACGATTTACTGACAAGCATTAACTTCAATTGCGCTCAAGCGATTGCGTTTACTTTCAATTTGTAATACGAGCGAAATATCCGACGTGTGAAAACACTGGCGATAAACCCATTTTCGCTTGGGCGTAACTTTTAGTTCTCCACTTGTATTCTGGCCCATAATTTCTAAGAGGATACTCTCTAAAATTCATGTTTGATAACGCTTGAGCTCTAAGCTAATAGCAAAAATTCCACTTAAGTGGTAGAGTTTTGGTTAACCCCTTAACTATCACGACGTCACTAGTCGTTAAGGGTTTTCCTGCCTATAATAGTACGGGTCTCGCCACCATTGACAAGGCCGTGGTATTATACCCTCCCTTCCTCCCTCCTGCAGGCCTCCTGAAATAGTAAGTAATCGAGTATTTTTTTCAATTAAAACACTACTGGGCAATTATTTATATGTCAACATTTAAATTACACTTACCTCCACACTGCTCTGTGTATGTATAGCAACCAATCAGAATGGGTACCTGCTAAGTACATGCATTCCACCTTAATGTGATTGGCTTCTTTGCATATAGGATATTCCCACTGTGCTGTGAGAAAGGTCAGTTTGAGTGCAAAGCTCAGTTTGAGTGCAATTCTATAGATTACTCTTGTCTTAGTGCAGTAAAATAAGTCACGGAATTCTCTTGCTTGTTCTCAAATTCAAGCATTCAATGTAATGGGCTTAGATGGAGAAAACATACGTTGTGGCCAGATTAGGTTATGCGCCTTGTGATCCTTGGTTTCTATAAATACTTGTCAGCTATATTGTAATAGTGAGTCAAGAGTCCACTATCAACATTGTTGCTTACTGTTGTAGAACCATATAGAAAAATTGTGTTGATGTCAGTAATAGACAAATTACTTGCTTTAATTTGTACTAGCGACCTTGCACTTCTATTTGTTTAACACACTCAAAGGGGTTAAACACACAGAGTCCTGAGCAGGTGCTGATTGGATCTGCATTGGTTTCCACTCTGAACCAGTAGTGGATCCCATGTGGTATTTCTACTGTGTGTTTAAATGCATAATAGTGCAGGGTCACTAGTCTTAAAAGGACATGCTGAAACGAATTAGAGCATGTCATTTTTCAACAATTATGGCCCTTTAAAGGGACATTTCAGTCAAAATATAAATGCACATAGTTGAATTACATCTTTAAATAGAAAGATATTTGCAATATAGACGTATTGGCAAAAAAGATTCTATTAAAAGTTATCACTGCTTAGTGTTAACATTTTCTCTGCACGTGCATGTGAAGCATAGCTAGATATTGTCACTGCACCCACATTTTAAATAATGCAGCTGCTCAGATAATCAGTGGGGCTTGTATCATGTCGGCAATTAACAAATGGAGTCATTACCAGATGGTACAAGCACCTTAGGCTTTCCAAATAAGCGCTGTGTTTAAAATGCTGGTGCACGATGCATACTTAAAGGGACACTGAACCCAAATTTTTTCTTTTGCAATTCAGAAAGAGCATGCAATTTTAAGGAACTATCTAATTTACTCCTATTATCAATTTTTCTTCGTTCTCTTGCTATCATTATTTGAAAAAGAAGGCATCTAAGCTTTTTTTTGGTTTCAGTACTCTGGACAGCACTTTTTTATTGGTGGATGAATTTATCCACCAATCAGCAAGGACAACCCAGGTTGTTCACCAAAAATGGGCCGGCATCTAAACTTACATTCTTGCATTTCAAATAAAGATACCAAGAGAATGAAGAAAATTTGATAATAGGAGTAAATTAGAAAGTTGCTTAAAATTTCATGCTCAATCTGAATCACGAAAGAAAAATTTTGGTTACAGTGTCCCTTTAAATATACTTTTGAAACAGCTATAGCTTTAATTAGAAGCCTTTTCGCTAATGCATTTATATTACAAAATTGCTTCTATTCAATACATAAATGCACCCACGTGGTTTTCAATTTTGGCTGGAATATCCCTTTAAGTTGTGTTTTATTTTCAGAGTACATTACCAAGTTTATAAGATTCGTTCAGGTTAGGGAAAGACTTTGGCAGACAGGGAAGTTGTTCCTTTCTCAGACTAGAACTTTGTCTATTTGATGAAAATATATGACATTACTGGTTAGATATTTTATTCTCATTTTGGTTATAAAGAGCTTACTAGGAAAAAAAGAAAAGTCATGCTTTCTAGTTTAAAAATTGCTGATTTTATTGGAAAATATATAAGCAGACGCTTTGTGGTTGTGGAAAGGTTGATTAATACCACGTTCCACTCCTACATGGTTGTTTGTTATTAAAAATCTGGCAATTGAGGTAGGTTTCCTCTTCTGTGTTAGCAATGGAAAATAGGCTTAGTCCATATTATTGTCTGCAAATTTCATTTAATAATACAAAAAAAAAAAACATAAACTGTTTTTCAGCATATTCACAGGTTTCCAGCGTATTTCGTGCACAAGCAATATTCTTGTGCACACAATGCCATTAATGCTATGATCTTAAAGGGATACTAAACCCAATTTTGTTCTTTCATGATTCAGACAGAGCATGCAATTTTAAGCAACTTTCTCATTTACTCCTATTATCAATTTTTCTTCGTTCTCTTGCTATCTTTATTTAAAAGCAGGAATGTAAGCTTAGGAGCCGGACCATTTTTGGTTCAGAACCTGGGTTATGCTTGCTTATTGGTTGGCGTAATGTATTCACCAATAAGCAAGCGCTATCCAGGGCGCTGAAGCTAAAATGGGTCGGCTCCTAAGCTTTACATTCCTGCTTTTAAAATAAAGATAGCAAGAGAACAAAGACAAATAGATAATATGAGTAAATGAGAAAGTTGCTTAAAAGTGCATGTTCTATCTAAATCATAAAAGAAAACATTTGGGTTTAGTATCCCTTTAATAGATGAACCATTCCTATCCACACGTGTATGTGTTTACGGCTTTAAAGGACCAGTCAACACATTAGATTTGCATAATCAACAAATGCAAGATAACAAGACAATGCAATAGCACTTAGTCTGAACCTCAAATGAGTAGTAGATTTTTTTATAACAAATTTCAAAGTTATGTATATTTCCACTCCCCTTGTACCATGTGATAGCAATCAGCCAATCACAAATGCATATAAGTATAGTCTGTGAATTCTTGCACATGCTCAGTAGGATTTGGTGACTCAAAAAGTGTAAATATAAAAGACTGTGTACATTTTTTTTAATGGAAGTAAATTGGAAAGTTGTTTAAAATTACATGCTGTATCTGAATCATGAAAATGTAATTTGACCTGAGTGTCCCTTTAAATCGAATGCACATAATTAAAGCTATATAACTTACTGTATAAGTGGAATCATGAGCACTAGGCTGCAACTGTAGCTCTATTGACTGCAACATCTTTGACAGAATGATGTTAACATTGGCTGTGAATTTAATTTATGGACAAACTCTGTGTTTATAGCGCTATTAATTTATATCATCATATGCTGGAAATGCAGGATGATCACATGGCTTGCAGACACATAGCCTTTCACACACACGTGTTTTATTTGGAGAGCGCAGCTATTTAATCTCTTGGTTGAACACTCTTAAGCTCCCACCAGATACAGGTGTTTTTTGTTTTTGTAGGGTTTTCCAGGGGATATTGGACCTCCAGGGCAAAACGGACCAGAGGGTCTAAAGGTGAGACATACTTGCATTGTATACCTTCTCCTGAGCCATTGGTAGCCGTAAAAAAAAACAAAAAACGCTGAGGTGAAATTCCTGAAAATTGTCCTGGCAAGAGCTTGATCCTCTGCTGTTTGTATTGAGGTTACTCCAAAATTCTCTGTTTCATAAAATTGACGTTGGACGCTATCCCATGGCAGAGTTGTGCTGTAGTTCCAGCGTGTCTCGCTCCTCTTCTGAAAGTGTCCTAAAATGTTTGTCGTTGCTTTTGTGAGACCCCTATTGTTTGTGTTCATTTTCAGGGAAAACCGGGTGCCATAGGATTCCCGGGGCCCCGAGGCCAGCCTGGGCAAGAGGTGAGTGAATCTTTACAGCAAATTAAGATGCCTCATGTGAAGTTACAAGAATATGTTGCTAAATCCGTTGCAGTCCCTAAATGAAACAGATCAATTTATTGGCATAATTATACCATGGCCTTACCATAGTTAGTGATTTAATACCAATTTAGTACACGTGTTGCTTCTGTGCATTCTTTGTAGCGCTGTGTCGTGTTTTGTGGTTACTGCGCTTTGCCGGCTGTCTCTGCATATTCATCAGCCCTTGTTGCTATCTTCTCTTGTTATTATTTGTAGACGATATTGCTGCAGGGAGTTTGAATTTGGTACATAAAGCAGCTGGTCATGTATAGACTTAAAGGGACAGTTTAATCAAAAAAATGTCTCCCCTTTTATTTGTTCCCAATGATCCACTTTACCTGCTGGAGTGTATTAAGTTGTTTACAAGTATTTCCCTTACCCTTATGTTGGCATTTGAAATAGTTGATTTAGCCTGTGGTATCCCCACCTATTTTGAAAGTTTCTGGCCTTAGGTCCAAGCTATATAGATAAGCTGTGTAAACACAGCCAGCAGAATAAATTAAACTCCCAGTGGGGTATAGAATAAATGAGGTAATACAGTCTTTATTTTCCATTGTTCTCTCCAAATATTGGTCTTTGGTTTATGGACAGATATAAGATAAAGATGCATGTATATGTACACAATGTGATAAAGTAATGAGATCTGATTATACATACAGATATAAGATAAAGACACATTTATATGTACACAATGTGATAAAGTAATTAGATCTGATTATACCTATGAATATAAGATAAAGACACATGTATATGTACACAATGTGATAAAGTAATAAAATCTGATTATACCTAAAGATATAACATAAAGAGACATGTATATGTACACAATGTGATAAAGTAATGAGATCTGATTATACCTACAGATATAAGATAAAGATGCAGGTATATGTACACAGTGTGATACAGTAATGAGATATGATTATACCTACAGATATAAGATACAGACACATGTATATGTACACAATGTGATATAGTAATGAGATCTGATTATACCTATAGATATAAGATACAGACACATGTATATGTACACAATGTGATACTGTAATGAGATCTGATTATACCTACAGATATAAGATAAAGATGCATGTATATGTGCACAATGTGATACAGTAATGAGATCTGATTATACCTACAGATATAAGATAAAGACACATGTATATGTGCACAATGTGATACAGTAATGAGATCTGATTATACCTACAGATAAGATAGACACATGTATATGTACACAATATGATACAGTAATGAGATCTGATTATACCTACAGATATAAGATAAAGACACATGTATATGTACACAATGTGATACAGTAAAGAGATCTGATTATACCTACAGATATAAGATAAAGACACATGTATATGTACACAATGTGATACTGTAATGAGATCTGATTATACCTACAGATATAAGATAAAGACACATGTATATGTACACAATGTGATACAGTAAAGAGATCTGATTATACCTACAGATATAAGATAAAGACACATGTATATGTACACAATGTGATAAAGTAATGATATCTGATTATACCTACAGATATAAGATAAAGACACATGTATATGTACACAATGTATTAAAGTAATGATATCTGATTATACCTACAGATATAAGATACAGACACATGTATATGTACACAATGTATTAAAGTAATGATATCTGATTATACCTACAGATATAAGATACAGACACATGTATATGTACACAATGTGATAAAGTAATGAGATCTGATTATATCTACAGCTATAAGATAAAGAAGCATGTATATGTACACAATGTGATATAGTAATGAGATCTGATTATACCTACAGATATAAGATAAAGACACATGTATATGTACACAGTGTGATAAAGTAATGAGATCTGATTATACCTACAGATATAAGATAAAGGCACATGTATATGTACACAATGTGATAAAGTAATGAGATCTGATTATACCTACAGATATAAGATAAAGAAGCAGGTATATGTACACAATGTGATACAGTAATGAGATCTAATTATACCTAAAGATATAAGATAAAGAAGCAGGTATATGTACACAATGTGATAAAGTAATGAGATCTGATTATACCTACAGATATAAGATAAAGGCACATGTATATGTACACAATGTGATAAAGTAATGAGATCTAATTATACCTAAAGATATAAGATAAAGAAGCAGGTATATGTACACAATGTGATAAAATAATGAGATCTGATTATACCTACAAGCTCAACCCATTTTATTAGGTTGTGGCTTCAAAACACAAAATCAGCTGTTTCATATACACAAATAAACCTTAAAAAGCAAATCTCATACATTTTATACTCCGCAGCTGGTAAGAAAAGTAATTGGAATCACATGAAGGCAAAAACAATTTTACAGTAAACTGCCTCTTTAAGCTGATAGTCGATTCCAAATACTTTGATTTCCAATGTGCTATGTTATTATTTCAAATATTTTTTTTCTTATCTCTTATTTATTTAATTTTAGGGAGATGAGGGACCGATTGGGCCACCAGGAGTTCCAGGTCTGGAGGTAACAATTTTATAGATTTATAAAAAAAATAAAAAATAAAGGAATGTTTTCATGAGACTTTTTCTGCATCATTAGGAAATGAAACATTTTCCTACTAAATGTTTTCGTAACCTAATATTGAACAGCAAAAACACCTACAAGAGGTGATGTCCAACACCAAGTCACGGTAATGTTATTAAAAGCAGAAATAGAACCATCACTGTCTGTGCAACATATTGCTGCCCATTTGGGCATAAAATAAATGTAACAAACTGTTTTTTGGGCAGTAAATCTGTCAGATATGGTTCTTCTATTTGTGTCTTTTTAAAAAGGGGTCATTTTCCGTGATACTTATGAAAGCATTTAAACATATTGATTTATTTTAAGTAAAAGATGTCCACCAATGAGCATCAGCAGGACGTATCTATCAGCCAATGGGTAGGAAGTACGCAACTAATACTGCTGTATTCGTTTTTATTTTGTTTCAATAGTTTTTATTGAATATTTAAATAAACAGTACAGGTGTTGTATATTTCAGCCAATAGTGCAAAGGTTAGGATAGTATACCAGCATTAAAGGGACTTTAAACCCACAATTCTTCTTTCATGAGTCAGACAGAGAATACAATTTTAAACAATATCCCAATTTACTTCTATTATCTAATTTGCTTCATTCTTTAGATATCTTTTGTTAAAGAAATAGCAATGCACATCGGTGAGCCAATCACATGAGGCAAATACGTGCAGCCACCAATCAGAAGCTACTGAGCCTATCTAGATATGCTTTTCAGGAAAGAATATCAAGAGAATGAAGCAAATTATATTATATAAGTAAATTAGAAAGTTGTTTAAAATGATATTCTCTACCTGAATCATGAAAGAAAAAATGTGGGTTTAATGTCCCTTTAAGCCTTCCTCAGATACAGAATAGCTTAGTCCACACAGAGGGGACAATTTATCAAGCTTGAGTACCATTTTTTAAAACCGCTGCTCCTATACGATCGGGTTGACTGACACCCCCAAATCTGCAGGGGGCGGCATTGCACCAACCGTTCACAAGAACTGCTGGTGCAATGATAAATGCCGACAGCGTATGCTGTCTGCATTTATCGATGTGCGGCGGACATGATACGTTACATCCGCTCGCACATTAATAAATATACCCAAGAGAAGTTAATCTCACTGCATCTGCCGGTGTTTATAGTGAGTAAGGTTTTCTAAACAAGATGTTTCTGCTTTTGACCACTTCTGGCAACTGAAGCAGAGTCCAAGAAAGGAATATAAGAAACAACTGGTGTGGGTACAAAGTACGAGGACGAAGCGTCTCAATGTAGTTAACTTAAACAATAACATTAACAATAACATTTAACAAAAAAGCAGAATAGAGGGAACTTAATTATATTTTTACTTATTTAAGTACAGCGTTTACCAGAGGTATTAGTTTTTAATTAAATGGTTTACTTTACATTTTGCAGGCGCAACTTGTTTATATTTGCTATTTTGAACAAATAAACTTGTGTGTTTTTTCCATAAGGGGTTTCCGGGCAGAAAGGGGTTCCCTGGTCTACCTGGACCTGATGGTCTGAAGGTAAGAAATCCGTAAGACCAAGACCCACAGTAACGCAGTCCAATACCTGGCCTTTTTCATTAAAATATATCTCTCTAGGTTGTTTTAATACATTTTAAAAATCTGCGTTTATACAATTACACAGCACATGAAACCGCTCCAATGGGGCAGATGTATCAAGAAAATGATTCATTTGAAACTGGTGTTTTGATTGTCTTTTGCTGGCATTGTGTGAAGAGTAACAAAGAGTTTCTTTTCTTTGGCATGGATTGTAAGTCTGGGAGGTTTTGACGCACCGCAGACCTGGCTGGTTTTCCTGGCGCTTGTAGAGGGTGAACACTAATGCCATAAACTGACTCCGTTTTTTTATACATCCTATTTCCATATGTGTAATTCCTTCTTATCACTTCTAATTCAAACCTCCGGATCCTTATAATAATGTTTCAAAGAATGAATCATTTAGTGATCTCAACACTTTGATTGGTGTTTAGATAATGCCAATCAGTTTCCAGTACTATGGCTCTAGGTAAAATGTGCCATTTGGTTCATTTGAACTTCAACATCATTCATTATTTGTAGTTAATCAGAGGTTATCTTTAAACACTTCCTTAGTTACACCTGGTTTTGAAGGTTTGCTAAATAATTTAATGTGCATTGACCTGAGATTAATGCCTTTAAAGGGATATTAGACATTCTGTTGTATTGTTGTAATAAAAATGCACTAAGCAGTGAGTTATACTTAATAAAAAATAATTGAAGAATGTATTAACCATCATTTTAAAACAATTTGACCTTTTATTTCTTATTTTTAATAACTTAATTTGTGCAGTGTCCATTACTTCCTGTCACAGCACTACAAGGAGGCTTTAGTCTCTACAGGAAATGTGTCTAGCTTGATATAAATCTTCTAGAGTAACTTGATCTGGTTTACTATTCAGATAATGCTACAGAGATAGTAAGTCTGTTTTGCTCATGCTCAGAAGAGGCAGAATGTAACTTAAGTTTAAAGATATCTGCTCTCTTATTTCCCTGAGTGCATGGTCTACAATGAGAAATTCTTAGAGCTCATTTTGTGTGAAAACAAGTTAGTTGTGTGCTGTTTTTTACACAATGTTTATTTTTATGCTTCCTTTGATTTAACATATTTGTTTATACTATATGAGCACTGTTTAATGTAACGTTTTATTGTCTTGTCTATTGCTGTTTATACAGGGTGAGCCAGGAAACACAGGAAAAGCTGGGAAAATTGGTGAACAGGTAGTTTGCCTTTTTCTTCTAATATCCTTCTCATGTCTAATAATTTCAGAGATATCAAGGTCATTATCTAAAGGTTATACAGGTATACCTCACTTTACAGCGCTTCACTTTACAGCGCTTCGCTAATACAGCGCTTTGTGGAGCTGAAGTTCAACCTCCAAGGATTTTGAAACAGTGCTGTAATCATCGTGAGATTGCGAGAAAAGTGTCTGGCACCATTTTGCTATGCGCAGTTCACTCTGTTTACAGCATTACAGTGCAATCTGTGTCTCAGTGGTATAGTCTGACAAATTTTACTACAGTCAATGTCACTATTTTACAGGTACAGCATTTATTGAATACTGTTCTGTGCTAGGGTTAAACTAAATGCAGCACTATTGCACTCCTAATATTTGTTAGTTCAAACATGTTTTCAAGTTTTTAAACACACTGGCAAGTGAAAAGAAAGCTAAAACTGCCTTGTTTCACTTTAAGTCGGTTTTCACTTTACAGCGGGGCTCCGGTCCCTAACCCGCTGTATGAGCGGAGTATACCTGTATTACATTTTTACTGATGTCTTCAGAATCTGCTATGCAATATGTTGCTACCCTGTCTGGCAACCAAGGGAATAATTATTGTTAACCGCTTGAGTGCTAACGACAGCTCTGAGCCGTCGCAAATTTTCTCAGTCCGGTGCTAACGACGGCTCAGAGCCGTTGCTAGCACTCACCCACCTTGAGGGCAATCTGGGGACTCACACCCCGGCGATCTGGCCTAAATAGTGAGAGGCATTGTCGGGACTTCACGTTTCGCGCGGTGACGTCACGCTCAATGACGTGATGTCACTGCGCAACTTTATTAAAAATTAATAACGGACAATATAGGGAGATGGGGGCATGCTGATTAGATGCCTGTATTGCAGGCATCTAAGCAGCTACAGACCCCCAACCTTTAAGATGGTATAAGTCTTGGGGATCTGGAAAAAAAGTAAAAGTGTAAAAAAAAAAAAATATTTATAAAAGTAAAAAAAAAAAAAAAAAAGATCAAAACCAGCTTAGTACCCAGGTGGGAAATGGCTTAGCAGCCAATGGGTTAAACTGCATTGTCAGTTTCTCCAGATGCAGTCTATTAACCCCTTCTAGAAACAAAATACTGTACCATAACCCACTGCTATAGGCTATTCAGAGCCTTTCTGGTGCTGTTATATAACATGGATCACTTATAACATGTGCCTAAACCTCATCTAGAATTTGCAGTTCCCTGTGACAGCTCAATAACACAGCAATCATTAACAGTTCAGCCAATAACAATAATATATTCAATGCTAACACAGAACTTATTATTTCCCAGTAAAACTTCCTCCTCTACTTAAAGGGACACTGACCCCAAATTTTTTCTTTTGTGATTCAGATAGATCATGCAATTTTAAGCAACTTTCTAGTTTACTCCTATTATCAAATTTTGTTCATTCTCTTGCTATCTTAATTTGAAAAAGAAGGCATCTAAGCTTTTTTTTTGGTTCAGAACTGTGAACAGCACATTTTTATTGGTGGATGAATTTATCCACCAATCAGCAAGAACAACCCAGGTTGTTCACCAAAAATGGGCCGGCATCTAAACTTACATTTTTGCATTTCAAATAAAGATACCAAGAGAATGAATAAAATTTGATAATAGGAGTAAATTAGAAAGTTGCTTAAAATGTCATGCTCTATCTGAATCATGAAAGAAAAACATTTGGGTTCAGTGTCCCTTTAAGTAGTTGAAGTGATTCAATGCTATGCAATGTAATTAGCAACTTTAGTTAAAGGGACAGTTCACCCAAACATTTTCTCCCCTTTAAATTGTTCCAAATGATCAATTTTACCTGCCAGGGTGTATTAAATTGTTTACAAGTAGCTCATTTACCATTATTTTGGCATTTGAAATAGCTGATTTAGCCTGTGGTATCCCCACCTATACTGAAAGTTTCTATACTGGAGTCTAGGCTATTGATAAGCCTAAGTAAACAGAGCCAGCAGAATAAATTGCACTCCCAGTGGGGTGCAGTATAGTTAAAGGGACAGTCTAGTCAAAAACAAACTTTCATGATTCAGATAGGGCATGTCATATTAAACAATTTTCCAATTTACTTCTATCACCAATTTTGCTTTGTTCTCTTGGTATTCTTAGTTGAAAGCTAAACCTAGGAGGTTCATATGCTAATTTCTAAGCCCTTGAATGCCGCATCTTATCTCAGGGCATTTTGACATTTTTTCATCACTAGAGGGTGTTAGTTCATGTGTTTCATATAGATAAGATTGTGCTCACGCACGTGGAGTTCCTAGGAGCCAGCACTGATTGGCTAAAATCCAAGTCTGTCAAAAGAACTGAAATAAGGGGCAGTTTGCAGAGGCTTTGATACAATATAATCACAGAGGTAAAAAGTGTTAATATCACTGTGTTGGTTATGCAAAACTGGGGAATGGGTAATAAAGGGATTATCTATCTTTGAAAACAATACATATTCTGGTGTGGACTGTCCCTTTAAGTAATAATATAATAATTTTCCATTGTTCTCTCTATGTATTGAACTTTGGTTTTCCATACAAATATGAGATAAGGAAGCAAGTGTGTGTACACAAAGTGATAAAATGAGATCTGATATTACCTGCAAGCTTAACCCATTGTAATAAGCTGTGGTTTAAAAGCACAAAACCAGCTACTTCATATACAGAAATAAACCTGTCTCATACATTGTATACTCTGCAGTCGGTATAACAAGCTATGAAAATACATTCATATAAAAACAATTTTACAGTGTACTGTCCCTTTAGAACCTAAGAATCAACATACAAAACATAGGTAGCGGGATTAAATCTGCCATGCTTATGTATATCTGCAGGACGTTTGCATTGTAACTAAGGTGTATTGCATTTTTCTTTTGGATATTTATGCTGCTGTTTCTGAAATGATACTTGGATAAATGAAAAGTACAATTGTGCTATAGTATTTTTGATATTCTAAAACCTCTCTATATACCAAGATTTATTAGTAATGCAAATAAAAACTATTGTTTGACACAATAAAGTACATTATTTGTATGCAGAAATGGGACAAGATGTCCTATGGCAACAGATATACCAACCAATTAAAGGGACAGTAAACATCAGAATTTTTGTTGTTTAAAAGGAAAGATAATCCCTTTATTACCCATTCCCCAGTTTTGCATAACCAAACACAGTTATATTAATACACTTTTTACCTCTGTAATTACCTTGTATCTAAGCTTCTGCAAACTGCCCCTTATTTCAGTTCTTTTGACAGACTTGCTTTTTAGCCAATCAGTGCTATCTCCAGGGTAACTTCACGTGCATGAGCTCAATGTTATCTATAGGAAACACATGAACTAATGCCCTCTAGTGGTCAAAATGCATTCAGATTAGAGGCAGTCTTCAAGGTCTAAGAAATTAGCATTGGAACCTCCTAGAATTAGATTTTAACTAAGAATACCAAGAGAACAAAGCAAAATTGGTGATAAAATTAAATTGGAAAGTTGTTTAAAATGACATGCCCTATTTAAATCATGTAAGTTTTTTTTGGACTTGACTGTCCCTTTAACTATTCTTGATTATTGTAGCCAAAAAGGGCACATATGTTCGATTCCATGAAGCCGTTATAATAAATACTGCTTATATAACCAGAGGATTTTATCATCTGTAGGGGTTAGGTCTTTACTCGAGGTATGGCTTCTAAATTTGTATTTAGTGCTTTATATATAAAGGCGGGTATCTGTGGGTACTAAGATATATCATTACAAAAATACTGACTTCTAGGTCTTTGTTATGTATTGTGCTCAACTGAAAATATGAAGATTCCTTAAAGGGACACTCAAGTCAAAATTAAACTGATTCAGACAGATCATGTCATTTCTCCAACATAGGTGTGTCCGGTCCACGGCGTCATCCTTACTTGTGGGATATTCTCTTCCCCAACAGGAAATGGCAAAGAGCCCAGCAAAGCTGGTCACATGATCCCTCCTAGGCTCCGCCTACCCCAGTCATTCTCTTTGCCGTTGTACAGGCAACATCTCCACGGAGATGGCTTAGAGTTTTTTAGTGTTTAACTGTAGTTTTTATTATTCAATCAAGAGTTTGTTATTTTAAAATAGTGCTGGTATGTACTATTTACTCTGAAACAGAAAAGAGATGAAGATTTCTGTTTGTATGAGGAAAATGATTTTAGCAACCGTTACTAAAATCCATGGCTGTTCCACACAGGACTGTTGAGAGGAATTAACTTCAGTTGGGGGAACAGTGAGCAGTCTTTTGCTGCTTGAGGTATGACACATTCTAACAAGACGATGTAATGCTGGAAGCTGTCATTTTCCCTATGGGATCCGGTAAGCCATTTTTATTCAGACAGTAAATAAGGGCTTCACAAGGGTTTATTAAGACTGTAGACATTTTCTGGGCTAAATCGATCATATTTACACATATTTAGCCTTGAGGAATCATTTAATCTGGGTATTTTTTGTAAAATAATATCGGCAGGCACTGTTTTAGACACTTTATTCTATAGGGGCTTTCCCTAATCATAGTCAGAGCCTCATTTTCGCGCCGGTATGGCGCACTTGTTTTTGAGAACAGCATGGCATGCAGCTGCATGTGTGTGGAGCTCTGATACATAGAAAAGTCTTTCTGAAGGCATCATTTGGTATCGTATTCCCCTTTGGGCTTGGTTGGGTCTCAGCAAAGCAGATTCCAGGGACTGTAAAGGGGTTAAATATAAAAACGGCTCCGGTTCCGTTATTTTAAGGGTTAAAGCTTCCAAATTTGGTGTGCAATACTTTTAAGGCTTTAAGACACTGTGGTGAAATTTTGGTGAATTTTGAACAATTCCTTCATACTTTTTCGCAATTGCAGTAATAAAGTGTGTTCAGTTTAAAATTTAAAGTGACAGTAACGGTTTTATTTTAAAACGTTTTTTGTGCTTTGTTATCAAGTTTATGCCTGTTTAACATGTCTGAACTACCAGATAGATTGTGTTCTGACTGTGGGGAAGCCAAGGTTCCTTCTCATTTAAATAGATGTGATTTATGTCATAAAAAATTTAGTGAAAATGATGCCCAAGATGATTCCTCAAGTGAGGGGAGTAAGCATGGTACTGCATCATCCCCTCCTTCGTCTACACCAGTCTTGCCCATACAGGAGGCCCCTAGTACATCTAGCGCGCCAATACTCCTTACTATGCAACAATTAACGGCTGTAATGGATAATTCTATCAAAAACATTTTAGCCAATATGCCCACTTATCAGCGAAAGCGCGACTGCTCTGTTTTAGAAAATACTGAAGAGCATGAGGACGCTGATGATATTGTTTCTGAAGGGCCCCTACACCAGTCTGAGGGGGCCAGGGAGGTTTTGTCTGAGGGAGAAATTTCAGATTCAGGAAAAAAATTTCAACAAGCTGAACCTGATGTGATTACTTTTAAATTTAAGTTGGAACATCTCCGCGCTCTGCTTAAGGAGGTGTTATCCAATTTGGATGATTGTGATTATCTGGTCATTCCAGAAACACTATGTAAAATGGACAAGTTCCTAGAGGCCCCGGGGCCCCCCGAAGCTTTTCCTATATCCAAGCGGGTGGCGTACATTGTTAATAAAGAATGGGACAGGCCCGGTATACCTTTCGTACCTCCCCCCATATTTAAAAAATTGTTTCCTATAGTCGACCCCAGAAAGGACTTATGGCAGACAGTCCCCAAGGTCGAGGGGGCGGTTTCTACTCTAAACAAGCGCGCCACTATACCCATAGAAGATAGTTGTGCTTTCCAAGATCCTATGGATAAAAAATTAGAAGGTTTGCTAAAAAAGATGTTTGTTCAGCAAGGTTACCTTCTACAACCAATTGCATGCATTGTCCCTGTCACTACAGCCGCGTGTTTCTGGTTCGATGAGCTAGAAAAGGCGATTATTAGTAATTCTTCTTCTTATGAGGAGATTATGGACAGAATTCGTGCTCTTAAATTGGCTAATTCTTTCACCCTAGACGCCACCTTGCAATTGGCTAGGTTAGCGGCGAAAAATTCTGGGTTTGCTATTGTGGCGCGCAGAGCGCTTTGGTTAAAATCTTGGTCAGCGGATGCGTCTTCCAAGAACAAATTGCTTGACATTCCTTTCAAGGGGAAAACACTGTTTGGCCCTGACTTGAAAGAGATTATCTCTGATATCACTGGGGGCAAGGGCCACGCCCTTCCTCAGGATAGGTCTTTCAAGGCCAAAGATAAACCTAATTTTCGTCCCTTTCGCAGAAACGGACCAGCCCCAAGTGCTACGTCCTCTAAGCAGGAAGGTAATACTTCTCAAGCCAATCCAGCCTGGAGACCTATGCAAGGCTGGAACAAAGGAAAGCAGGCCAAGAAACCTGCCACTGCTCCCAAGACAGCATGAGATGCGGGCCCCCGATCCGGGACCGGATTTGGTGGGGGGCAGACTCTCACTCTTCACTCAGGCTTGGGCAAGAGCTGTTCTGGATCCTTGGGCGCTAGAAATAGTCTCCCAAGGTTATCTTCTGGAAGTGATTCATCCTGTTCCATTAAGAGAACGAGGGATGGGGTTCTACTCCAATCTGTTCGTAGTTCCCAAAAAAGAGGGAACGTTCAGACCAATCTTAGATCTCAAGATCCTAAACAAGTTTCTCAAGGTTCCATCGTCCAAAATGGAAACCATTCGAACAATCCTTCCATCCAGGAAGGTCAATTCTTGACCACGGTGGATTTAAAGGATGCGTATCTACATATTCCTGTCCACAAGGAACATCATCGGTTCCTAAGGTTCGCATTCCTGGACAAGCATTACCAGTTCGTGGCGCTTCCTTTCGGATTAGCCACTGCTCCAAGGATTTTCTCAAAGGTACTAGGGTCCCTTCTGGCGGTACTAAGACCAAGGGGCATTGCTGTAGTACCTTACTTGGACGACATTCTGATTCAAGCGTCGTCCCTTCCTCAAGCAAAGGCTCACACGGACATAGTCCTGGCCTTTCTCAGATCTCACGGATGGAAAGTGAACGTGGAAAAGAGTTCTCTATCTCCGTCGACAAGAGTTCCCTTCTTGGGAACAATAATAGACTCCTTAGAAATGAGGATTTTTCTGACAGAGACCAGAAAAACAAAACTTCTAAACTCTTGTCGGATACTTCATTCCGTTCCTCTTCCTTCCATAGCGCAGTGCATGGAAGTGATAGGTTTGATGGTAGCGGCAATGGACATAGTTCCTTTTGCGCGCATTCATCTAAGACCATTACAACTGTGTATGCTCAGTCAGTGGAATGGGGACTATACAGACTTGTCTCCGAAGATACAAGTAAATCAGAGGACCAGAGACTCACTCCGTTGGTGGCTGTCCCTGGACAACCTGTCACAAGGGGTGACCTCCCGCAGACCAGAGTGGGTCATTGTCACGACCGACGCCAGTCTGATGGGCTGGGGCGCGGTCTGGGGATCCCTGAAAGCTCAGGGTCTTTGGTCTCGGGAAGAATCTCTTCTACCGATAAATATTCTGGAACTGAGAGCGATATTCAATGCTCTCAAGGCTTGGCCTCAGCTAGCGAGGGCCAAGTTCATACGGTTTCAATCAGACAACATGACGACTGTTGCGTACATCAACCATCAGGGGGGAACAAGGAGTTCCCTGGCGATGGAAGAAGTGACCAGAATCATTCAATGGGCGGAGACTCGCTCCTGCCACCTGTCTGCAATCCACATCCCAGGAGTGGAAAATTGGGAAGCGGATTTTCTGAGTCGTCAGACATTGCATCCGGGGGAGTGGGAACTCCATCCGGATATCTTTGCCCAAATCACTCAACTGTGGGGCATTCCAGACATGGATCTGATGGCCTCTCGTCAGAACTTCAAGGTTCCTTGCTACGGGTCCAGATCCAGGGATCCCAAGGCGACTCTAGTAGATGCACTAGTAGCACCTTGGACCTTCAAACTAGCCTATGTATTCCCGCCGTTTCCTCTCATCCCCAGGCTGGTAGCCAGGATCAATCAGGAGAGGGCGTCGGTGATCTTGATAGCTCCTGCGTGGCCACGCAGGACTTGGTATGCAGATCTGGTGAATATGTCATCGGCTCCACCATGGAAGCTACCTTTGAGACGAGACCTTCTTGTTCAAGGTCTGTTCGAACATCCGAATCTGGTCCCACTCCAGCTGACTGCTTGGAGATTGAACGCTTGATCTTATCAAAGCGAGGGTTCTCAGATTCTGTTATTGATACTCTTGTTCAGGCCAGAAAGCCTGTAACTAGAAAAATTTACCACAAAATTTGGAAAAAATATATCTGTTGGTGTGAATCTAAAGGATTCCCTTGGGACAAGGTTAAGATTCCTAAGAGTCTATCCTTCCTTCGAGAAGGATTGGAAAAAGGATTATCTGCAAGTTCCTTGATGGGACAGATTTCTGCCTTGTCTGTGTTACTTCACAAAAAGCTGGCAGCTGTGCCAGATGTTCAAGCCTTTGTTCAGGCTCTGGTTAGAATCAAGCCTGTTTACAAACCTTTGACTCCTCCTTGGAGTCTCAACTTAGTTCTTTCAGTTCTTCAGGGGGTTCCGTTTGAACCCTTACATTCCGTTGATATTAAGTTATTATCTTGGAAAGTTTTGTTTTTGGTTGCAATTTCTTCTGCTAGAAGAGTTTCAGAATTATCTGCTCTGCAGTGTTCTCCTCCTTATCTGGTGTTCCATGCAGATAAGGTGGTTTTACGTACTAACCTGGTTTTCTTCCAAAAGTTGTTTCTAACAAAAACATTAACCAGGAGATAGTCGTGCCTTCTCTGTGTCCGAAACCAGTTTCGAAGAAGGAACGTTTGTTGCACAATTTGGATGTTGTTCGCGCTCTAAAATTCTATTTAGATGCTACAAAGGATTTTAGACAAACATCTTCCTCTCTCTCTTTTTGGATTAAAAGCATCATCAGATTGGCTTACGAGACTGCCGGACGGCAGCCTCCTGAAAGGATCACAGCTCCTTCCACTAGGGCTGTGGCTTCCACATGGGCCTTCAAGAACGAGGCTTCTGTTGATCAGATATGTAGGGCAGCGACTTGGTCTTCACTGCACACTTTTACCAAATTTTACAAGTTTGATACTTTTGCTTCTTCTGAGGCTATTTTTGGGAGAAAGGTTTTGCAAGCCGTGGTGCCTTCCATTTAGGTGACCTGATTTGCTCCCTCCCTTCATCCGTGTCCTAAAGCTTTGGTATTGGTTCCCACAAGTAAGGATGACGCCGTGGACCGGACACACCTATGTTGGAGAAAACAGAATTTATGTTTACCTGATAAATTACTTTCTCCAACGGTGTGTCCGGTCCATGGCCCGCCCTGGTTTTTTAATCAGGTCTGATAATTTATTTTCTTTAACTACAGTCACCACGGTATCATATGGTTTCTCCTATGCAAATATTCCTCCTTAACGTCGGTCGAATGACTGGGGTAGGCGGAGCCTAGGAGGGATCATGTGACCAGCTTTGCTGGGCTCTTTGCCATTTCCTGTTGGGGAAGAGAATATCCCACAAGTAAGGATGACGCCGTGGACCGGACACACCGTTGGAGAAAGTAATTTATCAGGTAAACATAAATTCTGTTTTTAAGCAACTTTCCAATGTACTTCCATTACCAAAATGTGCACAGTCTTTTTATATTTACACTTTTTGAGTCACCAGCTCCTACAGAGCATGTGCAAGAATTCACAGCGTATATGTATATGCATTTGTGATTGGCTGATGGCTGTCACATGATACAGGATAAGTGGAAATAGACATAAGTTTAAAAAATCTACTACTCATTTAAAGTTCTGACTAAGGGGCCGATTTATTGATGTCTGTCCGACAAGATACGCTGTAGCATATCATGTCCGACAGACATCGCTGAATGCAGACAGCTTACGCTGTCGGCATTTAACATTACACAAGCAGTTCTTGTGACCTGCTTGTGCAATGCCGCTCCCTGCAGATTCGCGGCCAATCAGACGCCAGCAGGGGGTGTCAATCAACCCGATCGTATAGGATTGGGCGGATTGATATCTGCAGCCTCAGAGGCAGCGGGCCAGTTACTGCTTCATAACTGCTGTTTCCGGCGAGCCTGAAGGCTTGCGCGGAAACGGGGACATCAGGGGCCTTTCGGCCCTTGATAAATCGGCCCCTAACAGCTATTGTATTGTCTTTTTATCATACTTTTTTATTATGCAAAATGACTGTATTAACTGGTCCTTTTATTTATGATACAACAACGATCATTTCATAGAGCAGAGGAGTAGGTTGTGCGATGTAGGAAAGTATAGAGCTACCTGGTACAGAGTTTTTCCTGGAACTAAATATTTACAAACCTTTGTTGTTTTCTGTGCAGGGACCTCCAGGATTTATTGGCCCTGTAGGGGAGACAGGGATAGCGGGTGAGAAGGTAAGTGAGGAACGTTTAGCTCCTGATTATATTGTGCCAGTGTTTTACAATCTAATGCGGAGGAATATTGCCAATACAAAACATCAGAAAAGAATTCGTTTGTTCCTTAACAACTGGATGAGCATTAAGTGTATTTTTTTACTTCACTTGGGTTGGGGAGAGGTCATTGATTTAAAGGCACTGTTTGCAGACTTTACCCTTTTATTTTAGGGTGACCGTGGTGGGATTGGAAGCCCAGGACCCCCTGGTGTTAAGGGAACGATGGTAAGTAATAATGTTTACATTCTCTGCCACTATCTTTTTATTAATTATTGTCTGTTATTGCTAATTTAAGTTAATACGTACATGAATTGTAATTGGTTTAACATATTATTATCAGAATTGGGGTTGGGTGGGCTTATTGTGAAAATTGATCCCTCACATTCTGATTGGTTCATTGTAGTTTGGAATGATTGTTGCTAGGGATACAGCACAGTAACACTGTTAGTTATAGGAAATAGGCACCAATGTTACTACCGCCGGGGTCAGGGACAACCGTATGGAGTTGCAGACCCACACGTAACCTGTTGCTGCTGATAAAGCGTCTGTTGTAATACAGAAGCTAAGATGGAGACGTTACACAAAACATACTGATGCTGCTTTTTTAGATCTAGCCCTATGGGGTTGATTTATCAAAGGCTTTCGCCAGCTTTTGAAACCCTACGGCTGCAGGTTCTCACAAGAGAACCTGCACTCCATATTTAACAAGCAGCGGTCATCTGACCGCTGCTTGTTAAAGCCTTTCGCCAATTCAACAGTGACAAAATTCAATCTCTGCGGTCTAGTCTGACCGAGGAAATTGACAGCTCCTGCCCGCGTGTGATTGTCTGTGCGCGGGCAGGGGGCGGGATTGCATGCGAGTGCAAAATAGCGCTTGCGTGCAATGGTAAATTCCTCTGGGGAAATTCTCCCCGCTGGAGGTGAGTTGAGGCGGACAGGGGTGCGTATATGGGCCCCTGTCCGCCTCAGCTTTGATAAATCGACCTCTATATGTGATGTAAAGTCAAAACCATCCCTGCGGTAAAGCATGATAGTGGCAGCATCAGGTTATGAAAATCATTTTCTTTGCTAGGGACAGATAATTAAATGGATGGAGTCAAATATAGCAAAAACCTGTAGCAAAACCTACTTTAGTCCCCAGGCCTCAGTCTGGTTGAGGATAAATTGGTAGTCATGAAAGTAGCTGTCTCCATTTAATTTGAGGAAGGTTAAAGGGACATTAAACGTCTGTAAAAATTGCGCTTGTCTTATTCTCGCTAGAGACGATAAAAAATAAATTCTGTAACCCAGCACCCTCCCCCCAATGCTGTAAAAAAATATTTTGCACACAAGCTGTTTAACATCTTTTTAAAGGGACAGTGTATTTAAAATTAAACTTGCATGATTCAGATAGGGCATGCAATTTTAAACAACTTTCCAATTTACTTTTATCATCAAATTTGCTTTGTTCTCTCAGTTTTCTTTGTTGAAAGCTTTATATGCTAATTTCTAAGCCCTTGAAGACCGCCTCTTATCTCAGTGTATTTTAAGAGTTTTTCACAGTTAGACACTGCTAGCTCATGTGTGCCATATAGATAACGTTGTGCTCACTTCCAAAAATGTATTTAAGAGTCAGCACTGATTGGCTAAAATGCAATTCTGACAAAAGAACTGAAATAAGGGGGCAGTCTGCAGAGCCTTAGATACAAGGTAATCACAGAGGTAAAAGTGGAGCTGTAATTAGGGTCCCAGCTTGAGTGCTAATACACTTTTTTACACACGTGTTAGCTTGCGTATTACAAGTTGAAAGAATTTTTTTGCGCGTGAGGGAAACCCAAGCCTCACAAACATGTATGTATATATCCATTATAGCCCTTTCCAGTCAAACACCTTGTGATATACCATATATATACCCTTTAAAGGGACAGAATTCAGATAGAGAATGCAATTTTTAAAAAGTTTCCAATTTACTCCTCTCAAATGTGTTTTGTTCTCTCGTTATTCCTTGTTTAAGAGATATTTAGATAGCATGCACATTTCTGGAGCACTATATGACAGGAAAAAGTAGTGCCATCTAGTGCTAATGTATAAGATTCTTGCTGCCATATAGTGCTCATAGACGTGCACACTACTGCTTTTCAACAAAGGATAAACAGAAAACAAAGATAATTTGATAATAGAAGTAAATTGTAAAATTGTTTAAAATTGTATGTTCTATCTGAATCATGAAAGAAAAATTTTGTTTTATGTCCCTTTCACCCTTATAACTTTATTTTATATATATATTTATATGAATACATTTTATTATATATTATATATATATATATATTAGGTAGTGTGTATATATATATATATATCAGTGTCATTTTTATGTTGTGTTTAGTGCACTTTTTTTTAAACTTCTTACCCTTTACGTGAGGTCTTCAGTCGCGCTAAAACGATCGGTCACATTCACTTTTTACTTGTAATACCTCACTAAAGTTAAGGTGAGAAAATTGCTTAAACTGAATGTAAATTTTCAAGAATCAGTGCCCAGTTTTTAAAAATACTATTAAAAACAGGGGCACTTTCATACAAATACTTACCTTTTTCTTCACCAAAGTCGGATCGGCGATCCCCCGTCTGCTTCTTCCTGCTGTACTTACAAAGCAATGACGAAACTGGCTTCCTCCAATCACGACTTGGCCTCACGAGATGGACGCTCTGGAGGGGAAGCCATGATTGGAGGAAGCCGGTTTCATCATTAGTGACTTAATGATAGAGCAACTGCATGCAGGGGATCGGCGATCCGGCTTTACTGATGAAAAAGGTAAGTATTTTTAAACTTTCATGAATAAAAGTGTCCCTGTTTTTAATAGTATTTTTAAAAACCGGGAACTGATTCAGGAAAATGTACATTCACATTCAAGGTTTCCATTGTAATAGTAAAACCGTCTTCTCTTTAAATCCGTTGTATTATACCCTATGACGGAGGAGTAAACTAAACCAGGAAAATTATCAAGTCTCTGCATTTTAGTTCTCCTTAACCAAACTCCAAACCAATTTTGAAATTGTTACAAACCTTTGTGGTTCATGCCCTAATGTTTGCATAAAAAGGACTACCATTTTATTGGAATATGGCACAACCTTCATGGGCTACAAAGTAGAGACCTGTTCATGAAACTTCTAAATGATAGGCCCCAATTTAATCTCACAATGAGAACTATTCGCATTTTCAGGGCCATTAAAGTGAAAGTAAACTTTGATGAATGAAAGCCTGTTTTTTGAAAATACTATTAAAAACAGGGGCACTTTCATTCATCAAAGTTTAGAAGGCAGCTGTTTTGATTAAAAACTTACCTTTTTTTCACAGCCAGAGCAGCTTCACCCACCCGGAGATCTTCTCTTTACACGTCATCAATGACTAATCCAGCTTCCTCCAATCACGGCATGGCCTCAGGCAATGACTACCCCGGGTGGAAAGCTGTGATTGGAGGAAGCTGGATTAGTCATTGATGACGTGTGAAGAGAGGATCTCCGGGTGGGGGAAGCTGCTCTGGCTGTGAAAAGAACAAAGGTAAGTTTTTAATCAAAAAGACTGCTTTGTAAACTTTGATGAAAGAAAGTGCCCCTGTTTTTAATAGTATTTTTTAAAAAACGGGCTTCCATTCATCAAAGTTTACCTTCACTTTAATGTCTGTACTTGCTCAAGCAGAAGTTTTTTTAGTACAAACAAGCTAGTATTGAGGATCATTCCGTCAGCTACAGTTATCATTAGCGATAGATTTATAGACACATTGGGCCCAAGTTATCAAAGTCTGGTGGACCTGATCCGACAGTGCAGATCAGGTCCGCCAAACTTCGCTGAATACGGCGAGAAATACGGTCGCCTTATTCAGCATTGCACCAGCAGCTCACAAGAGCTACTGTTGCAACGCCGCCCCCTGCAGACTCGCGGCCAATCGTCCGCCAGCAGGGGGGTGTCAATCAACCCGATCGTACTCGATCGGGTTGATTTCCGGCGATGTGTGTCCGCCTGCTCAGAGCAGGCGGACAGGTTATGGAGCAGCGGTCTTTGTGACCGCTGCTTCATAACTGCTGTTTCTGGCGAGTCTGAAGACTCGCCAGAAACAGGGGCGATAAATAGAGCCCTTTGTGTCTGCCTACCATAGCCTAGATGGTAGCAGTGCAGGCGCACAGGGCTCTTTAAATAAAAATAGTTCATGATTTTATCATTTATAAAGGCAAGAATTCATTCTTCCATCAGCATATGTCAACCAAGCCTTGTTCCTCATGATCTTTTTGCTCCCCAAGGAGCCTCACTGCTTGTTTGCATAACTTTTCCTATATTGGTTCCTCTCAGAGTCCTTTTTGGAAGTCTGATTTTGTTGTAAGATAACAAGGAACAACCAGGCAATTGGATTCATGTGCAGGTAAAAGCTGGATATCAACAATCACCAAATAGGGCACCTGAGAGTGTTAAGCGTTTCACGGGCTTCATGCTCACCTCCTCAGAAACACTAAAGCCCATGCTAGTCAAGTCTAGAGATCTCTAAAGCAGCACTACGTTCTTCCATAAATATTCTAGTTGGAGGTTATTTCCCATGAAATACAATTTGTTCGCCTTAAACTCTGACACATGGGTTTGATACATGACATTGTTACTCTAAATTCTAAAAGGTTTACTTTTCCATCCACAAAGGTCAGATC